>NW_027310239.1:0-125000 GCF_047496795.1 Chiloscyllium punctatum | reverse complement strand
TCTCTCTCCCTGAGCTGGGGCCTGGTGTCTCTCTCTCCCTGAGCTGGGGCCTGGTGTCTCTCTCTCTCCCTGAGCTGGGGCCTGGTGTCTCTCTCCCCCTGAGCTGGGGCCTGGTGTCTCTCTCTCTCCCTGAGCTGGGGCCTGGTGTCTCTCTCTCCCTGAGCTGGGGCCTGTATCTCTCTCCCCCTGAGCTGGGGCCTGGTGTCTCTCTCTCTCCTGAGCTGGGGCCTGGTGTCTCTCTCCCCCTGAGCTGGGGCCTGGTGTCTCTCTCTCTCCCTGAGCTGGGGCCTGGTGTCTCTCTCTCCCTGAGCTGGGGCCTGGTGTCTCTCTACCTGAGCTGGGGCCTGGTGTCTCTCTCTCCCTGAGCTGGGGCCTGGTGTCTCTCTCCCCCTGAGCTGGGGCCCGGTGTCTCTCTCCCCCTGAGCTGGGGCCTGGTGTCTCTCTCTCTCCCTGAGCTGGGGCCTGGTGTCTCTCTCCCTGAGCTGGGGCCTGGTGTCTCTCTCCCTGAGCTGGGGCCTGGTGTCTCTCTCTCTCCCTGAGCTGGGGCCTGGTGTCTCTCTCTCTCTGAGCTGGGGCCTGGTGTCTCTCTCTCCCTGAGTTGGGGCCTGGTGTCTCTCTCCCCCTGAGCTGGGGCCTGGTGTCTCTCTCCCTGAGCTGGGGCCTGGTGTCTCTCTCTCCCTGAGCTGGGGCCTGGTGTCTCTCTCTCTCCCTGAGCTGGGGCCTGGTGTCTCTCTCTCTCCCTGAGCTGGGGCCTGGTGTCTCTCTCTCCCTGAGCTGGGGCCTGGTGTCTCTCTCCCCCTGAGCTGGGGCCTGGTGTCTCTCTCCCTGAGCTGGGGCCTGGTGTCTCTCTCTCCCTGAGCTGGGGCCTGGTGTCTCTCTCTCTCCCTGAGCTGGGGCCTGGTGTCTCTCTCCCTGAGCTGGGGCCTGGTGTCTCTCTCCCTGAGCTGGGGCCTGGTGTCTCTCTCTCTCCCTGAGCTGGGGCCTGGTGTCTCTCTCTCTCCCTGAGCTGGGGCCTGGTGTCTCTCTCTCTCCCTGAGCTGGGGCCTGGTGTCTCTCTCTCCCTGAGCTGGGGCCTGGTGTCTCTCTCCCCCTGAGCTGGGGCCTGGTGTCTCTCTCTCCCTGAGCTGGGGCCTGGTGTCTCTCTCTCTCCCTGAGCTGGGGCCTGGTGTGTCTCTCTCCCTGAGCTGGGGCCTGGTGTCTCTCTCTCCCTGAGCTGGGGCCTGGTGTCTCTCTCCCCCTGAGCTGGGGCCTGGTGTCTCTCTCTCCCTGAGCTGGGGCCTGGTATCCCTCTCCCTGAGCTGGGGCCTGGTGTCTCTCTCTCTCCCTGAGCTGGGGCCTGGTGTGTGTCTCTCTCTCTAACCACATCCGAATTATTGTTGCTAAGAGACAACAGGCAAGAAATTGAAATTAGATAAAATAGAATAACCACAACAGTAACAAGAGTCATATCTGTGCATTGATCTCACCCACGGTAACCACTGGTCGCAGAGTGGGGTTGGGGAAGGACAGTGCATCTAACACACCCCGGTCCCAGAGAGAGGGGGGGGAAAGGACAGTGCATCTAACACACCCCGGTCCCAGAGAGAGAGGGGGGAAAGGACAGTGTATCTAACACACCCCGGTCCCAGAGAGAGAGAGGGGGGGAAAAGGACAGTGTATCTAACACACCCCGGTCCCAGAGAGAGAGGGGTAAGGACAGTGTATCTAACACACCCCGGTCCCAGAGAGAGAGAGGGGAAAGGACAGTGTATCTAACACACCCCGGTCCCAGAGAGAGAGAGAGGGGGGAAAGGACAGTGTATCTAACACACCCCGGTCCCAGAGAGAGAGGGGGAAAGGACAGTGTATCTAACACACCCCGGTCCCAGAGAGAGAGAGAGGGGGGAAAGGACAGTGTATCTAACACAACCCGGTCCCAGAGAGAGAGAGGGAAAGGACAGTGTATCTAACACACCCCGGTCCCAGAGAGAGAGAGAGGGGGGAAAGGACAGTGTATCTAACACACCCCGGTCCCAGAGAGAGAGAGGGGGGAAAGGACAGTGTATCTAACACACCCCGGTCCCAGAGAGAGAGGGGGAAAGGACAGTCTATCTAACACACCCCGGTCCCAGAGAGAGAGGGGGGAAAGGACAGTGTATCTAACACACCCCGGTCCCAGAGAGAGAGGGGGAAAGGACAGTGTATCTAACACACCCCGGTCCCAGAGAGAGAGAGGGGGGGGAAAGGACAGTGTATCTAACACACCCCGGTCCCAGAGAGAGAGGGGGGAAAGGACAGTGTATCCAAGACACCCCGGTCCCAGAGAGAGAGGGGGGAAAGGACAGTGTATCTAACACACCCCGGTCCCAGAGAGAGAGGGGGGAAAGGACAGTGTATCCAACACACCCCGGTCCCAGAGAGAGAGAGGGGGGAAAGGACAGTGTATCTAACACACCCCAGTCCCAGAGAGAGGGGGGAAAGGACAGTGTATCTAACACACACCGGTCCCAGAGAGAGAGGGGGGGAAAGGACAGTGTATCTAACACACCCCGGTCCCAGAGAGAGAGAGGGGGGAAAGGACAGTGTATCTAACACACCCGGTCCCAGAGAGAGAGGGGGAAAAGGACAGTGTATCGAACACACGCCGGTCCCAGAGAGAGAGAGTGGGTTAAAGGACAGTGTATCTAACACACCCCGGTCCCAGAGAGAGAGAGGGCGGAAAGGACAGTTTATCTAACACACCCCGGTCCCAGAGAGAGAGAGGGGGGGGAAAGGACAGTGTATCTAACACACCCCGGTCCCAGAGAGAGAGAGGGCGGAAAGGACAGTGTATCTAACACACCCCGGTCCCAGAGAGAGAGAGGGCGGAAAGGACAGTTTATCTAACACACCCCGGTCCCAGAGAGAGTGAGAGGGGGGAATGGACAGTGTATCTAACACACCCCGGTCCCTGAGAGAGAGGCGGGAAAGGACAGTGTATCTAACACACCCCGGTCCCAGAGAGAGGGGGGAAAGGACAGTGTATCTAACACACCCCGGTCCCAGAGAGAGAGAGGGGAAAGGACTTTGTATCTAACACACCCCGGTCCCAGAGAGAGAGAGACGGGAAAGGACAGTGTATCTAACACACCCCGGTCCCAGAGAGAGAGAGGGGAAAGGACAGTGTATCTAACACACCCCGGTCTCAGAGAGAGAGGGGGAAAGGACAGTGTATCTAACACACCCCGGTCCCAGAGAGAGAGAGGGGAAAGGACAGAGTATCTAACACACCCCGGTCCCAGCGAGAGAGAGAGAGAGGGGAAAGGACAGTGTATCTAACACACCCCGGTCCCAGAGAGAGATAGAGGGGGGAAAGGACAGTGTATCTAACACACCCCGGTCCCAGAGAGAGAGAGGGGGGGGGAAAGGACAGTGTATCTAACACACCCCGGTCCCAGAGAGAGAGGGGGGGAAAGGACAGTGTATCTAACACACCCCCGGTCCCAGAGAGGGGGGGAAAGGACAGTGTATCTAACACACCCCGGTCCCAGAGAGGGGGGGGGGAAGGACAGTGTATCTAACACACCCCGGTCCAGAGAGAGAGGGGGGAAAGGACAGTGTATCTAACACACCCCGGTCCCAGAGAGAGAGAGGGGGGAAAGGACAGTGTATCTAACACACCCCGGTCCCAGAGAGAGAGGGGGGAAAGGACAGTGTATCTAACACACCCCGGTCCCAGAGAGAGGGAGAGGGGGGAAAGGACAGTGTATCTAACACACCCTGGTCCCAGAGAGAGAAAGGGGGGAAAGGACAGTGTATCTAACACACCCCGGTCCCAGAGAGAGAGAGAGGGGGGAAAGGACAGTGTATCTAACTCACCCCGGTCCCAGAGAGAGAGGGGGGAAAGGACAGTGTATCTAACACACCCCGGTCCCAGAGAGAGAGGGGGGAAAGGACAGTGTATCTAACACACCCCGGTCCCAGAGAGAGAGAGGGGGTAAAGGACAGTTTATCTAACACACCCCGGTCCCAGAGAGAGAGAGGGGGTAAAGGACAGTTTATCTAACACACCCCGGTCCCTGAGAGAGAGAGGGGGGAAAGGACAGTGGAGCTAACACACCCCGGTCCCAGAGAGAGAGGGGGGAAAGGACAGTGTATCTAACACACCCCGGTCCCAGAGAGAGAGAGAGGGGGGAAAGGACAGTGTATCTAACACACCCCGGTCCCAGAGAGAGAGAGGGGGGAAAGGACAGTGTGTCTAACACACCCCGGTCCCAGAGAGAGAGGGGGGAAAGGACAGTGTATCTAACACACCCCGGTCCCAGAGAGAGAGAGGGGGGAAAGGACAGTGTATCTAACACACCCCGGTCCCAGAGAGAGAGAGGGGGGAAAGGACAGTGTATCGAACAGGCCCCGGTCCCAGAGAGAGAGAGAGGGGGGAAAGGACAGTGTATCTAACACACCCCGGTCCCAGAGAGAGAGAGGGGGGAAAGGACAGTGTATCTAACACACCCCGGTCCCAGAGAGAGAGAGGGGGGGAAAGGACAGTGTATCTAACACACCCCGGTCCCAGAGAGAGAGGGGGGAAAGGACAGTATATCTAACACACCCCGGTCCCAGAGAGAGAGAGGGTGGAAAGGACAGTGTATCTAACACACCCCAGCCCCAGAGAGAGGGGGGAAAGGACAGTGTATCTAACACACACCGGTCCCAGAGAGAGAGGGGGGGAAAGGACAGTGTATCTAACACATCCCGGTCCCAGAGAGAGAGGGGGGAAAGGACAGTGTATCTAACACTCCCCGGTCCCTGAGAGAGAGGGGGGAAAGGACAGTGTATCTAACACACACCGGTCCCAGAGAGAGAGGGGGGGAAAGGACAGTGTATCTAACACGCCCCGGTCCCAGAGAGAGTGTGGGGAAAGGACAGTGTATCTAACACACCCCGGTCCCAGAGAGAGAGGGGGGGGGGAAAGGACAGTGTATCTAACACGCCCCGGTCCCAGAGAGAGAGAGGGGGGAAAGGACAGTGTATCTAACACGCCCCGGTCCCAGAGAGAGAGAGGGGGGAAAGGACAGTGTATCTAACACGCCCCGGTCCCAGAGAGAGTGTGGGGAAAGGACAGTGTATCTAATACACCCCGGTCCCAGAGAGAGAGAGTGGATTAAAGGACAGTGTATCTAACACACCCCGGTCCTAGAGAGAGAGAGAGGGCGGAAAGGACAGTTTATCTAACACACCCCGGTCCCACAGAGAGAGAGGGGGGAAAGGACAGTGTATCTAACACGCCCCGGTCCCAGAGAGAGTGTGGGGAAAGGACAGTGTATCTAATACACCCCGGTCCCAGAGAGAGAGAGTGGATTAAAGGACAGTGTATCTAACACACCCCGGTCCCAGAGAGAGAGAGGGGGGAAAGGACAGTGTATCTAACACACCCCGGTCCCAGAGAGAGAGAGAGGGGGGAAAGGACAGTGTATCTAACACAACCCGGTCCCAGAGAGAGAGAGGGAAAGGACAGTGTATCTAACACACCCCGGTCCCAGAGAGAGAGAGAGGGGGGAAAGGACAGTGTATCTAACACACCCCGGTCCCAGAGAGAGAGAGGGGGGAAAGGACAGTGTATCTAACACACCCCGGTCCCAGAGAGAGAGGGGGAAAGGACAGTCTATCTAACACACCCCGGTCCCAGAGAGAGAGGGGGGAAAGGACAGTGTATCTAACACACCCCGGTCCCAGAGAGAGAGGGGGAAAGGACAGTGTATCTAACACACCCCGGTCCCAGAGAGAGAGAGGGGGGGGAAAGGACAGTGTATCTAACACACCCCGGTCCCAGAGAGAGAGGGGGGAAAGGACAGTGTATCCAAGACACCCCGGTCCCAGAGAGAGAGGGGGGAAAGGACAGTGTATCTAACACACCCCGGTCCCAGAGAGAGAGGGGGGAAAGGACAGTGTATCCAACACACCCCGGTCCCAGAGAGAGAGAGGGGGGAAAGGACAGTGTATCTAACACACCCCAGTCCCAGAGAGAGGGGGGAAAGGACAGTGTATCTAACACACACCGGTCCCAGAGAGAGAGGGGGGGAAAGGACAGTGTATCTAACACACCCCGGTCCCAGAGAGAGAGAGGGGGGAAAGGACAGTGTATCTAACACACCCCGGTCCCAGAGAGAGAGGGGGAAAAGGACAGTGTATCGAACACACGCCGGTCCCAGAGAGAGAGAGTGGGTTAAAGGACAGTGTATCTAACACACCCCGGTCCCAGAGAGAGAGAGGGCGGAAAGGACAGTTTATCTAACACACCCCGGTCCCAGAGAGAGAGAGGGGGGGGAAAGGACAGTGTATCTAACACACCCCGGTCCCAGAGAGAGAGAGGGCGGAAAGGACAGTGTATCTAACACACCCCGGTCCCAGAGAGAGAGAGGGCGGAAAGGACAGTTTATCTAACACACCCCGGTCCCAGAGAGAGTGAGAGGGGGGAATGGACAGTGTATCTAACACACCCCGGTCCCTGAGAGAGAGGCGGGAAAGGACAGTGTATCTAACACACCCCGGTCCCAGAGAGAGGGGGGAAAGGACAGTGTATCTAACACACCCCGGTCCCAGAGAGAGAGAGGGGAAAGGACTTTGTATCTAACACACCCCGGTCCCAGAGAGAGAGAGGGGGTAAAGGACAGTTTATCTAACACACCCCGGTCCCTGAGAGAGAGAGGGGGGAAAGGACAGTGGAGCTAACACACCCCGGTCCCAGAGAGAGAGGGGGGAAAGGACAGTGTATCTAACACACCCCGGTCCCAGAGAGAGAGAGAGGGGGGAAAGGACAGTGTATCTAACACACCCCGGTCCCAGAGAGAGAGAGGGGGGAAAGGACAGTGTGTCTAACACACCCCGGTCCCAGAGAGAGAGGGGGGAAAGGACAGTGTATCTAACACACCCCGGTCCCAGAGAGAGAGAGGGGGGAAAGGACAGTGTATCTAACACACCCCGGTCCCAGAGAGAGAGAGGGGGGAAAGGACAGTGTATCGAACAGGCCCCGGTCCCAGAGAGAGAGAGAGGGGGGAAAGGACAGTGTATCTAACACACCCCGGTCCCAGAGAGAGAGAGGGGGGAAAGGACAGTGTATCTAACACACCCCGGTCCCAGAGAGAGAGAGGGGGGGAAAGGACAGTGTATCTAACACACCCCGGTCCCAGAGAGAGAGGGGGGAAAGGACAGTATATCTAACACACCCCGGTCCCAGAGAGAGAGAGGGTGGAAAGGACAGTGTATCTAACACACCCCAGCCCCAGAGAGAGGGGGGAAAGGACAGTGTATCTAACACACACCGGTCCCAGAGAGAGAGGGGGGGAAAGGACAGTGTATCTAACACATCCCGGTCCCAGAGAGAGAGGGGGGAAAGGACAGTGTATCTAACACTCCCCGGTCCCTGAGAGAGAGGGGGGAAAGGACAGTGTATCTAACACACACCGGTCCCAGAGAGAGAGGGGGGGAAAGGACAGTGTATCTAACACGCCCCGGTCCCAGAGAGAGTGTGGGGAAAGGACAGTGTATCTAACACACCCCGGTCCCAGAGAGAGAGGGGGGGGGGAAAGGACAGTGTATCTAACACGCCCCGGTCCCAGAGAGAGAGAGGGGGGAAAGGACAGTGTATCTAACACGCCCCGGTCCCAGAGAGAGAGAGGGGGGAAAGGACAGTGTATCTAACACGCCCCGGTCCCAGAGAGAGTGTGGGGAAAGGACAGTGTATCTAATACACCCCGGTCCCAGAGAGAGAGAGTGGATTAAAGGACAGTGTATCTAACACACCCCGGTCCTAGAGAGAGAGAGAGGGCGGAAAGGACAGTTTATCTAACACACCCCGGTCCCACAGAGAGAGAGGGGGGAAAGGACAGTGTATCTAACACGCCCCGGTCCCAGAGAGAGTGTGGGGAAAGGACAGTGTATCTAATACACCCCGGTCCCAGAGAGAGAGAGTGGATTAAAGGACAGTGTATCTAACACACCCCGGTCCCAGAGAGAGAGAGGGGGGAAAGGACAGTGTATCTAACACACCCCGGTCCCAGAGAGAGAGAGAGGGGGGAAAGGACAGTGTATCTAACACAACCCGGTCCCAGAGAGAGAGAGGGAAAGGACAGTGTATCTAACACACCCCGGTCCCAGAGAGAGAGAGAGGGGGGAAAGGACAGTGTATCTAACACACCCCGGTCCCAGAGAGAGAGAGGGGGGAAAGGACAGTGTATCTAACACACCCCGGTCCCAGAGAGAGAGGGGGAAAGGACAGTCTATCTAACACACCCCGGTCCCAGAGAGAGAGGGGGGAAAGGACAGTGTATCTAACACACCCCGGTCCCAGAGAGAGAGGGGGAAAGGACAGTGTATCTAACACACCCCGGTCCCAGAGAGAGAGAGGGGGGGGAAAGGACAGTGTATCTAACACACCCCGGTCCCAGAGAGAGAGGGGGGAAAGGACAGTGTATCCAAGACACCCCGGTCCCAGAGAGAGAGGGGGGAAAGGACAGTGTATCTAACACACCCCGGTCCCAGAGAGAGAGGGGGGAAAGGACAGTGTATCCAACACACCCCGGTCCCAGAGAGAGAGAGGGGGGAAAGGACAGTGTATCTAACACACCCCAGTCCCAGAGAGAGGGGGGAAAGGACAGTGTATCTAACACACACCGGTCCCAGAGAGAGAGGGGGGGAAAGGACAGTGTATCTAACACACCCCGGTCCCAGAGAGAGAGAGGGGGGAAAGGACAGTGTATCTAACACACCCCGGTCCCAGAGAGAGAGGGGGAAAAGGACAGTGTATCGAACACACGCCGGTCCCAGAGAGAGAGAGTGGGTTAAAGGACAGTGTATCTAACACACCCCGGTCCCAGAGAGAGAGAGGGCGGAAAGGACAGTTTATCTAACACACCCCGGTCCCAGAGAGAGAGAGGGGGGGGAAAGGACAGTGTATCTAACACACCCCGGTCCCAGAGAGAGAGAGGGCGGAAAGGACAGTGTATCTAACACACCCCGGTCCCAGAGAGAGAGAGGGCGGAAAGGACAGTTTATCTAACACACCCCGGTCCCAGAGAGAGTGAGAGGGGGGAATGGACAGTGTATCTAACACACCCCGGTCCCTGAGAGAGAGGCGGGAAAGGACAGTGTATCTAACACACCCCGGTCCCAGAGAGAGGGGGGAAAGGACAGTGTATCTAACACACCCCGGTCCCAGAGAGAGAGAGGGGAAAGGACTTTGTATCTAACACACCCCGGTCCCAGAGAGAGAGAGACGGGAAAGGACAGTGTATCTAACACACCCCGGTCCCAGAGAGAGAGAGGGGAAAGGACAGTGTATCTAACACACCCCGGTCTCAGAGAGAGAGGGGGAAAGGACAGTGTATCTAACACACCCCGGTCCCAGAGAGAGAGAGGGGAAAGGACAGAGTATCTAACACACCCCGGTCCCAGCGAGAGAGAGAGAGAGGGGAAAGGACAGTGTATCTAACACACCCCGGTCCCAGAGAGAGATAGAGGGGGGAAAGGACAGTGTATCTAACACACCCCGGTCCCAGAGAGAGAGAGGGGGGGGGAAAGGACAGTGTATCTAACACACCCCGGTCCCAGAGAGAGAGGGGGGGAAAGGACAGTGTATCTAACACACCCCGGTCCCAGAGAGGGGGGGAAAGGACAGTGTATCTAACACACCCCGGTCCCAGAGAGGGGGGGGGGAAGGACAGTGTATCTAACACACCCCGGTCCCAGAGAGAGAGGGGGGAAAGGACAGTGTATCTAACACACCCCGGTCCCAGAGAGAGAGAGGGGGGAAAGGACAGTGTATCTAACACACCCCGGTCCCAGAGAGAGAGGGGGGAAAGGACAGTGTATCTAACACACCCCGGTCCCAGAGAGAGGGAGAGGGGGGAAAGGACAGTGTATCTAACACACCCTGGTCCCAGAGAGAGAAAGGGGGGAAAGGACAGTGTATCTAACACACCCCGGTCCCAGAGAGAGAGAGAGGGGGGAAAGGACAGTGTATCTAACTCACCCCGGTCCCAGAGAGAGAGGGGGGAAAGGACAGTGTATCTAACACACCCCGGTCCCAGAGAGAGAGGGGGGAAAGGACAGTGTATCTAACACACCCCGGTCCCAGAGAGAGAGAGGGGGTAAAGGACAGTTTATCTAACACACCCCGGTCCCAGAGAGAGAGAGGGGGTAAAGGACAGTTTATCTAACACACCCCGGTCCCTGAGAGAGAGAGGGGGGAAAGGACAGTGGAGCTAACACACCCCGGTCCCAGAGAGAGAGGGGGGAAAGGACAGTGTATCTAACACACCCCGGTCCCAGAGAGAGAGAGAGGGGGGAAAGGACAGTGTATCTAACACACCCCGGTCCCAGAGAGAGAGAGGGGGGAAAGGACAGTGTGTCTAACACACCCCGGTCCCAGAGAGAGAGGGGGGAAAGGACAGTGTATCTAACACACCCCGGTCCCAGAGAGAGAGAGGGGGGAAAGGACAGTGTATCTAACACACCCCGGTCCCAGAGAGAGAGAGGGGGGAAAGGACAGTGTATCGAACAGGCCCCGGTCCCAGAGAGAGAGAGAGGGGGGAAAGGACAGTGTATCTAACACACCCCGGTCCCAGAGAGAGAGAGGGGGGAAAGGACAGTGTATCTAACACACCCCGGTCCCAGAGAGAGAGAGGGGGGGAAAGGACAGTGTATCTAACACACCCCGGTCCCAGAGAGAGAGGGGGGAAAGGACAGTATATCTAACACACCCCGGTCCCAGAGAGAGAGAGGGTGGAAAGGACAGTGTATCTAACACACCCCAGCCCCAGAGAGAGGGGGGAAAGGACAGTGTATCTAACACACACCGGTCCCAGAGAGAGAGGGGGGGAAAGGACAGTGTATCTAACACATCCCGGTCCCAGAGAGAGAGGGGGGAAAGGACAGTGTATCTAACACTCCCCGGTCCCTGAGAGAGAGGGGGGAAAGGACAGTGTATCTAACACACACCGGTCCCAGAGAGAGAGGGGGGGAAAGGACAGTGTATCTAACACGCCCCGGTCCCAGAGAGAGTGTGGGGAAAGGACAGTGTATCTAACACACCCCGGTCCCAGAGAGAGAGGGGGGGGGGAAAGGACAGTGTATCTAACACGCCCCGGTCCCAGAGAGAGAGAGGGGGGAAAGGACAGTGTATCTAACACGCCCCGGTCCCAGAGAGAGAGAGGGGGGAAAGGACAGTGTATCTAACACGCCCCGGTCCCAGAGAGAGTGTGGGGAAAGGACAGTGTATCTAATACACCCCGGTCCCAGAGAGAGAGAGTGGATTAAAGGACAGTGTATCTAACACACCCCGGTCCTAGAGAGAGAGAGAGGGTGGAAAGGACAGTTTATCTAACACACCCCGGTCCCACAGAGAGAGAGGGGGGAAAGGACAGTGTATCTAACACGCCCCGGTCCCAGAGAGAGTGTGGGGAAAGGACAGTGTATCTAATACACCCCGGTCCCAGAGAGAGAGAGTGGATTAAAGGACAGTGTATCTAACACACCCCGGTCCCAGAGAGAGAGAGGGGGGAAAGGACAGTGTATCTAACACACCCCGGTCCCAGAGAGAGAGAGAGGGGGGAAAGGACAGTGTATCTAACACAACCCGGTCCCAGAGAGAGAGAGGGAAAGGACAGTGTATCTAACACACCCCGGTCCCAGAGAGAGAGAGAGGGGGGAAAGGACAGTGTATCTAACACACCCCGGTCCCAGAGAGAGAGAGGGGGGAAAGGACAGTGTATCTAACACACCCCGGTCCCAGAGAGAGAGGGGGAAAGGACAGTCTATCTAACACACCCCGGTCCCAGAGAGAGAGGGGGGAAAGGACAGTGTATCTAACACACCCCGGTCCCAGAGAGAGAGGGGGAAAGGACAGTGTATCTAACACACCCCGGTCCCAGAGAGAGAGAGGGGGGGGAAAGGACAGTGTATCTAACACACCCCGGTCCCAGAGAGAGAGGGGGGAAAGGACAGTGTATCCAAGACACCCCGGTCCCAGAGAGAGAGGGGGGAAAGGACAGTGTATCTAACACACCCCGGTCCCAGAGAGAGAGGGGGGAAAGGACAGTGTATCCAACACACCCCGGTCCCAGAGAGAGAGAGGGGGGAAAGGACAGTGTATCTAACACACCCCAGTCCCAGAGAGAGGGGGGAAAGGACAGTGTATCTAACACACACCGGTCCCAGAGAGAGAGGGGGGGAAAGGACAGTGTATCTAACACACCCCGGTCCCAGAGAGAGAGAGGGGGGAAAGGACAGTGTATCTAACACACCCCGGTCCCAGAGAGAGAGGGGGAAAAGGACAGTGTATCGAACACACGCCGGTCCCAGAGAGAGAGAGTGGGTTAAAGGACAGTGTATCTAACACACCCCGGTCCCAGAGAGAGAGAGGGCGGAAAGGACAGTTTATCTAACACACCCCGGTCCCAGAGAGAGAGAGGGGGGGGAAAGGACAGTGTATCTAACACACCCCGGTCCCAGAGAGAGAGAGGGCGGAAAGGACAGTGTATCTAACACACCCCGGTCCCAGAGAGAGAGAGGGCGGAAAGGACAGTTTATCTAACACACCCCGGTCCCAGAGAGAGTGAGAGGGGGGAATGGACAGTGTATCTAACACACCCCGGTCCCTGAGAGAGAGGCGGGAAAGGACAGTGTATCTAACACACCCCGGTCCCAGAGAGAGGGGGGAAAGGACAGTGTATCTAACACACCCCGGTCCCAGAGAGAGAGAGGGGAAAGGACTTTGTATCTAACACACCCCGGTCCCAGAGAGAGAGAGACGGGAAAGGACAGTGTATCTAACACACCCCGGTCCCAGAGAGAGAGAGGGGAAAGGACAGTGTATCTAACACACCCCGGTCTCAGAGAGAGAGGGGGAAAGGACAGTGTATCTAACACACCCCGGTCCCAGAGAGAGAGAGGGGAAAGGACAGAGTATCTAACACACCCCGGTCCCAGCGAGAGAGAGAGAGAGGGGAAAGGACAGTGTATCTAACACACCCCGGTCCCAGAGAGAGATAGAGGGGGGAAAGGACAGTGTATCTAACACACCCCGGTCCCAGAGAGAGAGAGGGGGGGGGAAAGGACAGTGTATCTAACACACCCCGGTCCCAGAGAGAGAGGGGGGGAAAGGACAGTGTATCTAACACACCCCGGTCCCAGAGAGGGGGGGAAAGGACAGTGTATCTAACACACCCCGGTCCCAGAGAGGGGGGGGGGAAGGACAGTGTATCTAACACACCCCGGTCCCAGAGAGAGAGGGGGGAAAGGACAGTGTATCTAACACACCCCGGTCCCAGAGAGAGAGAGGGGGGAAAGGACAGTGTATCTAACACACCCCGGTCCCAGAGAGAGAGGGGGGAAAGGACAGTGTATCTAACACACCCCGGTCCCAGAGAGAGGGAGAGGGGGGAAAGGACAGTGTATCTAACACACCCTGGTCCCAGAGAGAGAAAGGGGGGAAAGGACAGTGTATCTAACACACCCCGGTCCCAGAGAGAGAGAGAGGGGGGAAAGGACAGTGTATCTAACTCACCCCGGTCCCAGAGAGAGAGGGGGGAAAGGACAGTGTATCTAACACACCCCGGTCCCAGAGAGAGAGGGGGGAAAGGACAGTGTATCTAACACACCCCGGTCCCAGAGAGAGAGAGGGGGTAAAGGACAGTTTATCTAACACACCCCGGTCCCAGAGAGAGAGAGGGGGTAAAGGACAGTTTATCTAACACACCCCGGTCCCTGAGAGAGAGAGGGGGGAAAGGACAGTGGAGCTAACACACCCCGGTCCCAGAGAGAGAGGGGGGAAAGGACAGTGTATCTAACACACCCCGGTCCCAGAGAGAGAGAGAGGGGGGAAAGGACAGTGTATCTAACACACCCCGGTCCCAGAGAGAGAGAGGGGGGAAAGGACAGTGTGTCTAACACACCCCGGTCCCAGAGAGAGAGGGGGGAAAGGACAGTGTATCTAACACACCCCGGTCCCAGAGAGAGAGAGGGGGGAAAGGACAGTGTATCTAACACACCCCGGTCCCAGAGAGAGAGAGGGGGGAAAGGACAGTGTATCGAACAGGCCCCGGTCCCAGAGAGAGAGAGAGGGGGGAAAGGACAGTGTATCTAACACACCCCGGTCCCAGAGAGAGAGAGGGGGGAAAGGACAGTGTATCTAACACACCCCGGTCCCAGAGAGAGAGAGGGGGGGAAAGGACAGTGTATCTAACACACCCCGGTCCCAGAGAGAGAGGGGGGAAAGGACAGTATATCTAACACACCCCGGTCCCAGAGAGAGAGAGGGTGGAAAGGACAGTGTATCTAACACACCCCAGCCCCAGAGAGAGGGGGGAAAGGACAGTGTATCTAACACACACCGGTCCCAGAGAGAGAGGGGGGGAAAGGACAGTGTATCTAACACATCCCGGTCCCAGAGAGAGAGGGGGGAAAGGACAGTGTATCTAACACTCCCCGGTCCCTGAGAGAGAGGGGGGAAAGGACAGTGTATCTAACACACACCGGTCCCAGAGAGAGAGGGGGGGAAAGGACAGTGTATCTAACACGCCCCGGTCCCAGAGAGAGTGTGGGGAAAGGACAGTGTATCTAACACACCCCGGTCCCAGAGAGAGAGGGGGGGGGGAAAGGACAGTGTATCTAACACGCCCCGGTCCCAGAGAGAGAGAGGGGGGAAAGGACAGTGTATCTAACACGCCCCGGTCCCAGAGAGAGAGAGGGGGGAAAGGACAGTGTATCTAACACGCCCCGGTCCCAGAGAGAGTGTGGGGAAAGGACAGTGTATCTAATACACCCCGGTCCCAGAGAGAGAGAGTGGATTAAAGGACAGTGTATCTAACACACCCCGGTCCTAGAGAGAGAGAGAGGGCGGAAAGGACAGTTTATCTAACACACCCCGGTCCCACAGAGAGAGAGGGGGGAAAGGACAGTGTATCTAACACGCCCCGGTCCCAGAGAGAGTGTGGGGAAAGGACAGTGTATCTAATACACCCCGGTCCCAGAGAGAGAGAGTGGATTAAAGGACAGTGTATCTAACACACCCCGGTCCTAGAGAGAGAGAGAGGGCGGAAAGGACAGTTTATCTAACACACCCCGGTCCCAGAGAGAGAGAGAGGGCGGAAAGGACAGTTTATCTTACACACCCCGGTCCCAGAGAGAGAGAGTGGGTTAAAGGACAGTGTATCTAACACACCCCGATCCCAGAGAGAGAGAGGGCGGAAAGGACAGTTTATCTAACACACCCCGGTCCCAGAGAGAGTGAGAGGGGGGAAAGGACAGTGTATCTAACACACCCCAGTCCCAGAGAGAGGGGGGGAAAGGACAGTGTATCTAACACACCCCGGTCCCAGAGAGAGGGGGGAAAGGACAGTGTATCTAACACACCCCGGTCCCAGAGAGAGAGAGGGGAAAGGACTTTGTATCTAACACACCCCGGTCCCAGAGAGATAGAGACGGGAAAGGACAGTGTACATAACACACCCCGGTCCCAGAGAGAGAGAGAGGGGGAAAGGACAGTGTATCTAACACACCCCGGTCCCAGAGAGAGAGAGGGGGGAAAGGACAGTATATCTAACACACCCCGGTCCCTGAGAGAGAGGGGGAAAGGACAGTGTATCTAACACACCCTGGTCCCAGAGAGAGAGAGGGGGGGAAAGGACAGTGTATCTAACACACCCCGGTCCCAGAGAGAGGGGGGGTGGGGGGGGAAGGACAGTGTATCTAACACACCCCGGTCCCAGAGAGAGAGGGGGGGAAAGGACAGTGTATCTAACACACCCCGGTCCCAGAGAGAGAGGGGGGAAAGGACAGTGTATCTAACACACCCCGGTCCCAGAGAGAGAGGGGAAAGGACAGTGTATCTAACACACCCCGATCCCAGAGAGAGAGAGAGGGGAAAGGACAGTGTATCTAACACACCCCGGTCCCAGAGAGAGAGAGGGGGGAAAGGACAGTGTATCTAACGCACCCCGGTCCCAGAGAGAGAGGGGGGAAAGGGCAGTGTATCTAACACACCCCGGTCCCAGAGAGAGAGGGGGGAAAGGACAGTATATCTAACACACCCCGGTCCCAGAGAGAGAGGGGGGAAAGGACAGTGTATCTAACACACCCCGGTCCCAGAGAGAGAGGGGGGAAAGGACAGTGTATCTAACACACCCCGGTCCCAGAGAGAGAGGGGGGAAAGGACAGTGTATCTAACACACCCCGGTCCCAGAGAGAGAGGGGGGAAAGGACAGTGTATCTAACACACCCCGGTCCCAGAGAGAGAGGGGGGAAAGGACAGTGTATCTAACACACCCCGGTCCCAGAGAGAGTGAGAGGGGGGAAAGGACAGTGTATCTAACACACCCCGGTCCCCGAGAGAGAGAGAGAGAGAGAGAGAGAGAGAGAGAGGGAAAGGACAGTGTATCTAACACACCCCGGTCCCAGAGAGAGAGCGGGGAAAGGACAGTGAATCTAACACACCCCGGTCCCAGAGAGAGAGAGAGAGGGGGGTAAGGACAGTGTATCTAACACACCCCGGTCCCAGAGAGAGAGCGGGGGAAAGGACAGTGTATCTAACACACCCCGGTCCCAGAGAGTGAGGGGGGAAAGGACAGTGTATCTAACACACCCCGGTCCCAGAGAGAGAGAGGAGGGGGAAAGGACAGTGTATCTAACACACCCCGGTCCCAGAGAGAGAGAGGGGAAAGGACAGTGTATCTAACACACCCCGGTCCCAGAGAGAGAGAGGGGGGACAGGACAGTGTATCTGACACACCCCGGTCCCAGAGAGAGAGAGGAGGGGGAAAGGACAGTGTATCCAACACACCCCGGTCCCAGAGAGAGAGAGAGGGGGAAAGGACAGTGTATCTAACATAACCCGGTCCCAGAGAGAGAGGGGGGAAAGGACAGTGTATCTAACACATCCCGGTCCCAGAGAGAGAGAGAGGGAGAAAAGGACAGTGTATCTAACACACCCCGGTCTCAGAGAGAGTGGGGGGAAATGACAATGTATCTAAAACACCCCGGTCCCAGAGAGAGAGAGAGAGAGAGAGAGGGGGAAAGGACAGTGTATCTAACACACCCCGGTCCCAGAGAGAGAGGGGGGAAAGGACAGTGTACCTAACACACCCCGGTCCCAGAGAGAGAGAGAGAGGGGAAAGGACAGTGTATCTAACACACCCCGGTCCCAGACAGAGAGAGAGAGAGAGAGAGAGAGGGGGAAAGGACAGTGTATCTAACACACCCCTGTCCGAGAGAGAGGGGGGAAAGGACAGTGTATCTAACACACCCCGGTCCCAGAGAGAGAGGGGGGAAAGGACAGTGTATCTAACACACCCCGGTCCCAGAGAGAGAGGGGGGAAAGGACAGTGTATCTAACACACCCCGGTCCCAGAGAGAGAGGGGTAAGGACAGTGTATCTAACACACCCCGGTCCCAGAGAGAGAGGAAGGGGAAACGACAGTGTGTCTAACACACCCCGGTCCCAGAGAGAGAGGGGGGAAAGGACAGTGTATCTAACGCACCCCAGTCCCAGAGAGAGAGCGGGGGGGAAAGGACAGTGTATCTAACACACCCCGGTCCCTGAGAGAGAGGCGGGAAAGGACAGTGTATCTAACACACCCCGGTCCCTGAGGGAGAGGCGGGAAAGGACAGTGTATCTAACACACCCCTGTCCCAGATAGAGAGAGGGGGGAATGGACAGTGTATCTAACACACCCCGGTCCCAGAGAGAGAGAGGGGTGGAAAGGACAGTGTATCTAACACACCCCGGTCCCTGAGAGAGAGGCGGGAAAGGACAGTGTATCTAACACACCCCGGTCCCAGAGAGAGAGGTGGGGGGAAAGGACAGTGTATCTAACACACCCCGGTCCCAGAGAGAGAGAGGGGAAAGGACAGTGTATCTAACACACCCCGGTCCCAGAGAGAGAGAGGGGGGACAGGACAGTGTATCTGACACACCCCGGTCCCAGAGAGAGAGAGGAGGGGGAAAGGACAGTGTATCTAACACACCCCGGTCCCAGAGAGAGAGAGGGGGGAAAGGACAGTGTATCTAACACACCCCGGTCCCAGAGAGAGAGAGAGGGGGGAAAGGACAGTGTATCGAACACACCCCGGTCCCAGAGAGAGAGGGGGGAAAGGACAGTGTATCTAACACACCCCGGTCCCAGAGAGAGAGAGAGGGGGAAAGGACAGTGTATCTAACACACCCCGGTCCCAGAGAGAGAGAGAGAGGGGAAAGGACAGTGTATCTAACACACCCCGGTCCCAGACAGAGAGAGAGAGAGAAAGAGAGAGGGGGAAAGGACAGTGGATCTAACACACCACGGTCCCAGATAGAGAGAGGGGGGAAAGGACAGTGTATCTAACACACTCCGGTCCCAGAGAGAGAGGGGGGAAAGGACAGTGTATCTAACACACCCCGGTCCCAGAGAGAGAGGGGGGAAAGGTCAGTGTATCTAACACACCCCGGTCCCGAGAGAGAGGGGTAAGGACAGTGTATCTAACACACCCCGGTCCCAGAGAGAGAGGAAGGGGAAACGACAGTGTGTCGAACACACCCCGGTCCCAGAGAGAGAGGGGGGAAAGGACAGTGTATCTATCGCACCCCAGTCCCAGAGAGAGAGCGGGGGGGAAAGGACAGTGTATCTAACACACCCCAGTCCCAGAGAGAGAGAGAGAGGGGGGAAAGGACAGTGTATCTAACACACCCCGGTCCCAGAGAGAGAGAGGGGGGAAAGGACAGTGTATCTAACACACCCCGGTCCCAGAGAGAGAGAGGGGGGAAAGGACAGTTTATCGAACACACCCTGGTCCCAGAGAGAGGGGGGGGAAAGGACAGTGTATCTAACACACCCCGGTCCCAGAGAGAGGGGTGAAAGGACAGTGTATCTAACACACCCCGGTCCCAGAGAGAGGGGGGGGAAAGGACAGTGTATCTAACACGCCCCGGTCCCAGAGAGAGAGCGGGGAAAGGACAGTGTATCTAACGCACCCCGGTCCCAGAGAGAGAGAGAGAGGGGGGAAAGGACAGTGTATCTAACACGCCCCGGTCCCAGAGAGAGAGCGGGGAAAGGACAGTGTATCTAACACACCCCGGTCCCAGAGAGAGAGAGGGGGGAAAGGACAGTGTATCTAACACACCCCGGTCCCAGAGAGAGAGAGGGGGGGGGAAGGACAGTGTATCTAACACACCCCGGTCCCAGAGAGAGTGGGGGGGAAAGGACAGTGTATCTAACACACCCCGGTCCCAGAGAGAGAGCGGGGAAAGGACAGTGTATCTAACACACCCCAGTCCCAGAGAGAGTGGGGGTAAATGACAGTGTATCTAACACACCCCGGTCCCAGAGAGAGAGAGGGGGGAAAGGACAGTGTATCTAACACACCCCGGTCCTAGAGAGAGAGGGGGGGGAAAGGACAGTGTATCTAACACACCCCGGTCCCAGAGAGAGAGAGAGAGGGGGGGAAAGGACAGTGTATCTAACACACCCCGGTCCCAGAGAGAGAGAGAGAGGGGGGGCAAGGACAGTGTATCTAACACACCCCGGTCCCAGAGAGAGAGAGGGGGGACAGGACAGTGTATCTAACACACCCCGGTCCCAGAGAGAGAGAGAGAGGGGGGGCAAGGACAGTGTATCTAACACACCCCGGTCCCAGAGAGAGAGAGGGGGGACAGGACAGTGTATTTAACACACCCCGGTCCCAGAGAGAGAGAGAGAGAGGGGAAAGGACAGTGTATCTAACACACCCCGGTCCCAGAGAGAGAGAGAGAGAGAGAGAGAGAGAGAGGGGGAAAGGACAGTGTATCTAACACACCACGGTCCCAGATAGAGAGAGAGAGAGAGAGAGAGAGAGAGAGGGGAAAGGACTTTGTATCTAACACACCCCGGTCCCAGAGAGAGAGGGGGGAAAGGAAAGTGTATCTAACACACCCCGGTCCCAGAGAGAGAGTGGGGGGAAAGGACAGTGTATCTAACGCACCCCAGTCCCAGAGAGAGACCGGGGGGTAAAGGACAGTGTATCTAACACACCCCGGTCCCAGAGAGAGAGAGAGGGGAAAGGACAGTGTATCTAACACACCCTGGTCCCAGAGACAGGGGGGAAAGGACAGTGTATCTAACACACCCCGGTCCCAGAGAGAGAGGGGGGGGAAAGGACAGTGTATCTAACACACCCCGGTCCCAGAGAGAGAGGGGGGGAAAGGACAGTGTATCTAACACACCGCGGTCCCAGAGAGAGAGAGGGGGGAAAGGACAGTGTATCTAACACACCCCTGTCCCAGATAGAGAGTGGGGGGAAAGGACAGTGTATCTAACGCACCCCAGTCCCAGAGAGAGACCGGGGGGTAAAGGACAGTGTATCTAACACACCCCGGTCCCAGAGAGAGAAAGAGGGGGGGAAAGGACTGTGTATGTAACACACCCCGGTCCGAGACAGAGAGGAGGGAAGGGACAGTGTATCTAACACACCCCAGTCCCAGAGAGAGAGGGGGAAAAGGACAGTGTATCTAACACACCCCAGTCCCAGAGAGAGAGAGGGGAAAGGACTTTGTATCTAACACACCCCGGTCCCAGAGAGAGAGGGGGGAAAGGACAGTGCATCTGACACACCCCAGTCCCAGAGAGAGAGAGGGGGGAAAGGACAGTGTATCTAACACACCCCGGTCCCAGAGCGAGAGAGGGGGGGGAAAGGACAGTGTATCTAACACACCCCGGTCCCAGAGAGAGAGAGGGGGGGGAAAGGACAGTGTATCTAACACACCCCGATCCCAGAGAGAGAGGGGGGAAAGGACAGTGTATCTAACACACCCCGGTCCCAGAGAGAGGGAGGGGGTAAAGGACAGTGTATCTAACACACCCCGGTCCCAGAGAGAGAGAGCGGGGGAAAGGACAGTGTATCTAACACACCCCGGTCCCAGAGAGAGAGGGGGGGAAAGGACAGTGTATCTAACACACCCCGGTCCCAGAGAGAGAGGGGGGAAAGGACAGTGTATCTAACACACCCCGGTCCCAGAGAGAGAGAGGGGGGGGAAGGACAGTGTATCTCACACACCCCAGTCCCAGAGAGAGAGGGGGGGAAAGGACAGTGTATCTAACACACTCCGGTCCCAGAGAGAGAGAGGGGGGAAAGGACAGTGTATCTAACACACCCCGGTCCCAGAGAGAGAGAGAGAGGGGGGGAAAGGACAGTGTATCTAACACACCCCGGTCCCAGAGAGAGAGAGGGGGGAAAGGACAGTGTATCTAACACACCCCGGTCCCAGAGAGAGAGAGGGGGGAAAGGACAGTGTATCTAACACACCCCGGTCCCAGAGAGAGAGGGGGGGAAAGAACAGTGTATCTAACACACCCCGGTCCCAGAGAGAGAGGGGGGAAAGGACAGTGTATCTAACACACCCCGGTCCCAGAGAGAGAGAGGGGGGAAAGGACTGTGTATCGAACACAGCCCGCTCCCAGAGAGAGAGAGGAGGGGGAAAGGACAGTGTATCTAACACACCCCGGTCCCAGACAGAGAGAGAGAGGGGGTGTAAGGACAGTGTATCTAACACACCCCGGTCCCAGAGAGAGAGGGGGGAAAGGACAGTGTATCTAACACACCCCAGTCCCAGAGAGAGAGGGGGGGAAAGGACAGTGTATCTAACGCACCCCGGTCCCAGAGAGAGGGGTGGGAAAGGACAGTGTATCTAACACACCCCGGTCCCAGAGAGAGAGGGGGGGAAAGGACAGGGTATCTAACACACCCCGGTCCCAGAGAGAGAGGTGGGGGGAAAGGACAGTGTATCTAACACACCCCGGTCCCAGAGAGAGAGAGGGGGGAAAGGAGAGTGTATCTAACACACCCCGGTCCCAGAGAGAGGGGGGAAAGGACAGTGTATCTAACACACCCCGGTCCCAGAGAGAGAGAGAGGGGGAAAGGACAGTGTATCTAACACACCCCGGTCCCAGAGAGAGAGAGGGGAAAGGACAGTGTATCTAACACACCCCGATCCCAGAGAGAGAGGGGTAAGGACAGTGTATCTAACACACCCCGGTCCCAGAGAGAGAGAGGGGGAAAGGACAGTGTATCTAACACACCCCGGTCCCAGAGAGAGAGGAAGGGGAAACGACAGTGTGTCTAACACACCCCGGTCCCAGAGAGAGAGAGGGGGAAAGGACAGTGTATCTAACACACCCCGGTCCCAGAGAGAGAGAGGGGGGAAAGGACAGTGTATCTAACACACCCCGGTCCCAGAGAGAGAGGGGAAAGGACAGTGTATCTAACACACCCCAGTCCCAGAGAGAGAGAGGGGAAAGGACTTTGTATCTAACACACCCCGGTCCCAGAGAGATAGGGGGAAAGGACAGTGCATCTGACACACCCCGGTCCCAGAGAGAGAGCGGGGGGGAAAGGACAGTGTAATTTAACACACCCCGTTCCCAGAGAGAGAGAGGGGGGGAAAGGACAGTGTATCTAACACACCCCGGTCCGAGTCAGAGAGGGGGAAAAGGACACTGTATCTAACACACCTCGGTCCCAGACAGAGAGGGGGGAAAGGACAGTGTATCTAACACACCCCGGTCCCAGACAGAGAGGGTGGAAAGGACAGTGTATCGAACACACCCCGGTCCCTGAGAGAGAGAGGGGGGAAAGGACACTGTATCTAACACACCCCGGTCCCAGACAGAGAGGGGGGAAAGGACAGTGTATCGAACACACCCCGGTCCCTGAGAGAGAGAGGGGGGAAAGGACAGTGGATCTCACACACCCCAGTCCCAGAGAGAGATAGGGGAAAGGACAGTGTATCTAACACACCCCGGTCCCAGAGAGAGAGAGAGGGGGGAAAGGACAGTGGATCTAACACACCCCGGTCCCAGAGAGAGAGAGGGGGGAAAGGACAGTGTATCTAACACACCCCGGTCCCAGAGAGAGGGGAGAAAGGACAGTGTATCTAAAACACCCCGGTCCCAGAGAGAGAGAGAGGGGGAAATGACAGTGGATCTAACACACCCCGGTCCCAGAGAGAGAGAGGGGAGAAAGGACAGTGTATCTAACACACCCCGGCCCCAGAGAGAGAGGGGGGAAAGGACAGTGTATCTAACACACCCCGGTCCCAGAGAGAGAGAGAGGGGAAAGGACAGTGTATCTAACACACTCCGGTCCCAGAGAGAGAGAGCGGGGGAAAGGACAGTGTATCTAACACACCCCGGTCCCAGAGAGAGAGAGAGGGGAAAGGACAGTGTATCTAACACACCCCGGTCCCAGAGTGAGAGAGAGGGGAAAGGACAGTGTATCTAACACACCCCAGTCCCAGAGAGAGAGGGGGGGAAAGGACAGTGTATCTAACACACCCCGGTCCCAGAGAGAGAGAGGGGGGAAAGGACAGTGTATCGAACACACCCCGGTCCGAGAGAGAGAGAGAGAGGGGAAAGGACAGTGTATCTAACACACCCCAGTCCCAGAGAGAGGGGGGGGAAAGGACAGTGTATGTAACACACCCCGGTACCAGAGAGAGAGAGGGGGGGGAAGGACAGTTTATCTAACACACCCCAGTCCCAGAGAGAGAGGGGGGGAAAGGACAGTGTATCTAACACACCCCAGTCCCAGAGAGAGAGGGGTGGAAAGGACAGTGTATCGAACACACCCCGGTCCCAGAGAGAGAGAGGGGGGAAAGGACAGTGTATTAGACACACCCCGGTCCCAGAGAGAGAGGGGGGAAAGGACAGTGTATCTAACACACCCCGGTCCCAGAGAGAGAGGTGGGGGGAAAGGACAGTGTATCTAACACACCCGGGTCCCAGAGAGAGAGAGGGGGAAAGGACAGTGTATCTAACACACCTCGGTCCCAGAGAGAGAGAGAGAGAGGGGGAAAGGACAGTGTGTCTAACACACCCTGGTCCCAGAGAGAGAGGGGGAAAGGACAGTGTATCTAACACACCCCGGTCCCAGAGAGAGAGGGGGGGAAAGAACAGTGTATCTAACACACCCCGGTCCCAGAGAGAGAGGGGGGAAAGGACAGTGTATCTAACACACCCCGGTCCCAGAGAGAGAGGGGGGGAAAGAACAGTGTATCTATCACACCCCGGTCCCAGAGAGAGAGAGGGGGGAAAGGACAGTGTATCTAACACACCCCGGTCCCAGAGAGAGGGGGGTGAAAGGACAGTGTATCTAACACACCCCGGTCCCAGAGAGAGAGGGGGGAAAGGACAGTGTATCTAACACACCCCGGTCCCAGAGAGAGAGAGGGGGGAAAGGACTGTGTATCGAACACAGCCCGCTCCCAGAGAGAGAGAGGAGGGGGAAAGGACAGTGTATCTAACACACCCCAGTCCCAGAGAGAGAGGGGGGGAAAGGACAGTGTATCTAACGCACCCCGGTCCCAGAGAGAGGGGTCGGAAAGGACAGTGTATCTAACACACCCCGGTCCCAGAGAGAGAGGGGGGGAAAGGACAGGGTATCTAACACACCCCGGTCCCAGAGAGAGAGGTGGGGGGAAAGGACAGTGTATCTAACACACCCCGGTCCCAGAGAGAGAGAGGGGAAAGGACAGTGTATCTAACACACCCCGGTCCCAGAGAGAGAGGGGGGAAAGGACAGTGTATCTAACACACCCCGGTCCCAGACAGAGAGAGGGGGAAAGGACAGTGTATCTAACACACCCCGGTCCCAGAGAGAGAGAGGGGAAAGGACAGTGTATCTAACACACCCCGATCCCAGAGAGAGAGGGGTAAGGACAGTGTATCTAACACACCCCGGTCCCAGAGAGAGAGAGGGGGAAAGGACAGTGTATCTAACACACCCCGGTCCCAGAGAGAGAGGAAGGGGAAACGACAGTGTGTCTAACACACCCCGGTCCCAGAGAGAGAGAGGGGGAAAGGACAGTGTATCTAACACACCCCGGTCCCAGAGAGAGAGAGGGGGGAAAGGACAGTGTATCTAACACACCCCGGTCCCAGAGAGAGAGGGGAAAGGACAGTGTATCTAACACACCCCAGTCCCAGAGAGAGAGAGGGGAAAGGACTTTGTATCTAACACACCCCGGTCCCAGAGAGATAGGGGGGAAAGGACAGTGCATCTGACACACCCCGGTCCCAGAGAGAGAGAGGGGGGAAAGGACAGTGTATCTAACACACCCCGTTCCCAGAGAGAGAGAGGGGGGGAAAGGACAGTGTATCTAACACACCCCGGTCCGAGTCAGAGAGGGGGAAAAGGACACTGTATCTAACACACCTCGGTCCCAGACAGAGAGGGGGGAAAGGACAGTGTATCTAACACACCCCGGTCCCAGACAGAGAGGGGGGAAAGGACAGTGTATCGAACACACCCCGGTCCCTGAGAGAGAGAGGGGGGAAAGGACACTGTATCTAACACACCCCGGTCCCAGACAGAGAGGGGGGAAAGGACAGTGTATCGAACACACCCCGGTCCCAGAGAGAGAGAATGGGGGGAAAGGACAGTGTATCTAACACACCCCGGTCCCAGAGAGAGAGAGAGGGGGAAATGACAGTGGATCTAACACACCCCGGTCCCAGAGAGAGAGAGGGAGGGGAAAGGACAGTGTATCTAACACTCCCCGGTCCCAGAGAGAGAGAGAGGGGGGAAAGGACAGTGTATCTAACACACCCCGGTCCCAGAGAGAGAGAGAGGGGGAAATGACAGTGTATCTAACACACCCCGGTCCCAGAGAGAGAGAGGGAGGGGAAAGGACAGTGTATCTAACACACCCCGGTCCCAGAGAGAGAGGGGGGAAAGGACAGTGTATCTAACACACCCCGGTCCCAGAGAGAGAGGGGGGAAAGGACAGTGTATCTAACAGACCCCGGTCCCAGAGAGAGAGAGGGGGGGGAAGGACAGTGTATCTAACACACCCCAGTCCCAGAGAGAGAGGGGGGTAAAGGACAGTGTATCAAACACACCCCGGTCCCAGAGAGAGAGAGGGGGGAAAGGACAGTGTATCTAACACACCCCGGTCCCAGAGAGAGAGAGGGGGGGGAAGGACAGTGTATCTAACACACCCCAGTCCCAGAGAGAGAGGGGGGGGAAAGGACAGTGTATCTAACACACCCCGATCCCAGAGAGAGAGGGGGGAAAGGACAGTGTATCTAACACACCCCGGTCCCAGAGAGAGGGAGGGGGTAAAGGACAGTGTATCTAACACACCCCGGTCCCAGAGAGAGGGGGGAAAGGACAGTGTATCTAACACACCCCGGTCCCAGAGAGAGAGAGGGGGGGAAAGGACAGTGTATCTAACACACCCCGGTCCCAGAGAGAGAGAGGGAGGGGAAAGGACAGTGTATCTAACACACCCCGGTCCCAGACAGAGAGGGGGGAAAGGACAGTGTATCGAACACACCCCGGTCCCTGAGAGAGAGAGGGGGGAAAGGACACTGTATCTAACACACCCCGGTCCCAGACAGAGAGGGGGGAAAGGACAGTGTATCGAACACACCCCGGTCCCTGAGAGAGAGAGGGGGGAAAGGACAGTGGATCTAACACACCCCAGTCCCAGAGAGAGATAGGGGAAAGGACAGTGTATCTAACACACCCCGGTCCCAGAGAGAGAGAATGGGGGGAAAGGACAGTGTATCTAACACACCCCGGTCCCAGAGAGAGAGAGAGGGGGAAATGACAGTGGATCTAACACACCCCGGTCCCAGAGAGAGAGAGGGAGGGGAAAGGACAGTGTATCTAACACACCCCGGTCCCAGAGAGAGAGAGAGGGGGGAAAGGACAGTGTATCTAACACACCCCGGTCCCAGAGAGAGAGAGAGGGGGAAATGACAGTGTATCTAACACACCCCGGTCCCAGAGAGAGAGAGGGAGGGGAAAGGACAGTGTATCTAACACACCCCGGTCCCAGAGAGAGAGGGGGGAAAGGACAGTGTATCTAACACACCCCGGTCCCAGAGAGAGAGGGGGGAAAGGACAGTGTATCTAACAGACCCCGGTCCCAGAGAGAGAGAGGGGGGGGAAGGACAGTGTATCTAACACACCCCAGTCCCAGAGAGAGAGGGGGGTAAAGGACAATGTATCTAACACACCCTGGTCCCAGAGAGAGAGAGGGGGGAAAGGACAGTGTATCTAACACACCCCGGTCCCAGAGAGAGAGAGGGGGGGGAAGGACAGTGTATCTAACACACCCCAGTCCCAGAGAGAGAGGGGGGGGAAAGGACAGTGTATCTAACACACCCCGATCCCAGAGAGAGAGGGGGGAAAGGACAGTGTATCTAACACACCCCGGTCCCAGAGAGAGGGAGGGGGTAAAGGACAGTGTATCTAACACACCCCGGTCCCAGAGAGAGGGGGGAAAGGACAGTGTATCTAACACACCCCGGTCCCAGAGAGAGAGAGGGGGGGAAAGGACAGTGTATCTAACACACCCCGGTCCCAGAGAGAGAGAGGGAGGGGAAAGGACAGTGTATCTAACACACCCCGGTCCCAGAGAGAGAGAGAGGGGAAAGGACAGTGTATCTAACACACCCCGGTCCCAGAGAGAGAGAGGGGGGGGAAAGGACAGTGTATCTAACACACCCCGGTCCCAGAGAGAGAGAGAGGGGAAAGGACAGTGTATCTAACACACCCCGGTCCCAGAGAGAGAGAGGGGGGGAAAGGACAGTGTATCTAACACACCCCGGTCCCAGAGAGAGGGGGGAAAGGACAGCGTATCTAACACACCCCGGTCCCAGAGAGAGAGAGAGGGGGGGAAAGGACAGTGTATCTAACACACCCCGGTCCCAGAGAGAGGGGGGAAAGGACAGTGTATCTAACACACCCCGGTCCCAGAGAGAGTGGGGGGGAAAGGACAGTGTATCTAACACACCCCGGTCCCAGAGAGAGAGAGGGGGGGAAAGGACAGTGTATCTAACACACCCCGGTCCCAGAGAGAGGGGGGAAAGGACAGTGTATCTAACACACCGCGGTCCCAGAGAGAGAGAGGGGGGGAAAGGACAGTGTATCTAACACACCCCAGTCCCAGAGAGAGAGGGGTGGAAAGGACAGTGTATCGAACACACCCCGGTCAAAGAGAGAGAGAGGGGGGAAAGGACAGTGTATTAGACACACCCCGGTCCCAGAGAGAGAGGGGGGAAAGGGCAGTGTATCTAACACACCCCGGTCCCAGAGAGAGAGGGGGGAAAGGACAGTGTATCTAACACACCCCGGTCCCAGAGAGAGAGGGGGGGAAAGAACAGTGTATCTAACACACCCCGGTCCCAGAGAGAGAGGGGGGAAAGGACAGTGTATCTAACACACCCCGGTCCCAGAGAGAGAGAGGGGGAAAGGACAGTGTATCTAACACACCTCGGTCCCAGAGAGAGAGAGAGAGAGGGGGGAAAGGACAGTGTGTCTAACACACCCTGGTCCCAGAGAGAGAGGGGGAAAGGACAGTGTATCTAACACACCCCGGTCCCAGAGAGAGAGGGGGGGAAAGAACAGTGTATCTAACACACCCCGGTCCCAGAGAGAGAGGGGGGAAAGGACAGTGTATCTAACACATCCCGGTCCCAGAGAGAGAGAGGGGGGAAAGGACTGTGTATCGAACACAGCCCGCTCCCAGAGAGAGAGAGGAGGGGGAAAGGACAGTGTATCTAACACACCCCACTCCCAGAGAGAGAGGGGGGGAAAGGACAGTGTATCTAACGCACCCCGGTCCCAGAGAGAGGGGGGAAAGGACAGTGTATCTAACACACCCCGGTCCCAGAGAGAGAGGGGGGGAAAGGACAGGTATCTAACACACCCCGGTCCCAGAGAGAGATGGGGGGAAAGGACAGTGTATCTAACACACCCCGGTCCCAGAGAGAGAGAGGGGAAAGGACAGTGTATCTAACACACCCCGGTCCCAGAGAGAGAGGGGGGAAAGGACAGTGTATCTAACACACCCCGGTCCCAGAGAGAGAGAGAGGGGGAAAGGACAGTGTATCTAACACACCCCGGTCCCAGAGAGAGAGAGGGGAAAGGACAGTGTATCTAACACACCCCGATCCCAGAGAGAGAGGGGTAAGGACAGTGTATCTAACACACCCCGGTCCCAGAGAGAGAGAGGGGGAAAGGACAGTGTATCTAACACACCCCGGTCCCAGAGAGAGAGGAAGGGGAAACGACAGTGTGTCTAACACACCCCGGTCCCAGAGAGAGAGAGGGGGAAAGGACAGTGTATCTAACACACCCCGGTCCCAGAGAGAGAGAGGGGGGAAAGGACAGTGTATCTAACACACCCCGGTCCCAGAGAGAGAGGGGAAAGGACAGTGTATCTAACACACCCCAGTCCCAGAGAGAGAGAGGGGAAAGGACTTTGTATCTAACACACCCCGGTCCCAGAGAGATAGGGGGGAAAGGACAGTGCATCTGACACACCCCGGTCCCAGAGAGAGAGCGGGGGGGAAAGGACAGTGTAATTTAACACACCCCGTTCCCAGAGAGAGAGAGGGGGGGAAAGGACAGTGTACCTAACACACCCCGGTCCGAGTCAGAGAGGGGGAAAAGGACACTGTATCTAACACACCTCGGTCCCAGACAGAGAGGGGGGAAAGGACAGTGTATCTAACACACCCCGGTCCCAGACAGAGAGGGGGGAAAGGACAGTGTATCGAACACACCCCGGTCCCTGAGAGAGAGAGGGGGGAAAGGACACTGTATCTAACACACCCCGGTCCCAGACAGAGAGGGGGGAAAGGACAGTGTATCGAACACACCCCGGTCCCTGAGAGAGAGAGGGGGGAAAGGACAGTGGATCTAACACACCCCAGTCCCAGAGAGAGATAGGGGAAAGGACAGTGTATCTAACACACCCCGGTCCCAGAGAGAGAGAGAGGGGGGAAAGGACAGTGTATCTAACACACCCCGGTCCCAGAGAGAGAGAGAGGGGGAAATGACAGTGGATCTAACACACCCCGGTCCCAGAGAGAGAGAGGGAGGGGAAAGGACAGTGTATCTAACACACCCCGGTCCCAGAGAGAGAGAGGGGGGAAAGGACAGTGTATCTAACACACGCCGGTCCCAGAGAGAGAGGGGGGGGAAAGGACAGTGTATCTAACACACCCCGGACCCAGAGAGAGAGAGGGGGGAAAGGACAGTGTATCTAACACACCCCGGTCCCAGAGAGAGAGAGGCGGGGGGAAAGGACAGTGTATCTAACGCACCCCGGTACCAGAGAGACGGGGGGGAAAGGACAGTGTATCTAACACACCCCGGTCCCAGAGAGAGAGAGGGGGTAAAGGACAGTGTATCTAACACACCCCGGTCCCAGAGAGAGAGAGAGGGGAAAGGACAGTGTATCTAACACACCCCGGTCCCAGAGAGAGGGGGGAAAGGACAGTGTATCTAACATACCCCGGTCCCAGAGAGAGAGGGGGGAAAGGGCAGTGTATCTAACACACCCCGGTCCCAGAGAGAGAGGGGGGAAAGGATAGTGCATCTAACACACCCCGGTCCCAGAGAGAGAGGGGGGAAAGGGCAGTGTATCAAACACACCCCGGTCCCAGAGAGAGAGGGGGGAAAGGACAGTGTATCTAACACACCCCGGTCCCAGAGAGAGAGAGAGGGGGAAAGGACAGTGTATCTAACACACCCCGGTCCCAGAGAGAGAGGGGGGAAAGGACAGTGTATCTAACACACCCCGGTCCCAGAGAGAGAGGGGGGAAAGGACAGTGTATCTAACACACACCGGTCCCAGAGAGAGAGAGGGGGGGAAAGGACAGTGTATCTAACACACCCCGGTCCCAGAGAGAGAGGGGGGAAAGGACAGTGTATCTAACACACCCCGGTCCCAGAGAGAGAGGGGGGAAAGGACAGTGTATCTAACACACCCCGGTCCCAGAGAGAGAGGGGGGAAAGGACAGTGTATCTAACACACACCGGTCCCAGAGAGAGAGGGGGGGAAAGGACAGTGTATCTAACACACCCCGGTCCCAGAGAGAGGGGGGAAAGGACAGAGTATCTAACACACCCCGGACCCCGAGAGAGAGAGGGGAAAGGACAGTGTATCTAACACACCCCGGTCCCAGAGAGAGAGAGGGGAAAGGACAGTGTATCTAACACACCCCGGTCCCAGAGGGAGAGAGGGGGGACAGGACAGTGTATCTGACACACCCCGGTCCCAGAGAGAGAGAGGAGGGGGAAAGGACAGTGTATCTAACACACCCCGGTCCCAGAGAGAGAGGGGGGGAAAGGACAGTGTATCTAACACACCCCGGTCCCAGAGAGAGAGAGGGGAAAGGACAGTGTATCTAACACACCCCGATCCCAGAGAGAGAGGGGTAAGGACAGTGTATCTAACACACCCCGGTCCCAGAGAGAGAGAGGGGGAAAGGACAGTGTATCTAACACACCCCGGTCCCAGAGAGAGAGGAAGGGGAAACGACAGTGTGTCTAACACACCCCGGTCCCAGAGAGAGAGAGGGGGAAAGGACAGTGTATCTAACACACCCCGATCCCAGAGAGAGAGGGGTAAGGACAGTGTATCTAACACACCCCGGTCCCAGAGAGAGAGAGGGGGAAAGGACAGTGTATCTAACACACCCCGGTCCCAGAGAGAGAGGAAGGGGAAACGACAGTGTGTCTAACACACCCCGGTCCCAGAGAGAGAGAGGGGGAAAGGACAGTGTATCTAACACACCCCGGTCCCAGAGAGAGAGAGGGGAAAGGACAGTGTATCTAACACACCCCGATCCCAGAGAGAGAGGGGTAAGGACAGTGTATCTAACACACCCCGGTCCCAAAGAGAGAGAGGGGGAAAGGACAGTGTATCTAACACACCCCGGTCCCAGAGAGAGAGGAAGGGGAAACGACAGTGTGTCTAACACACCCCGGTCCCAGAGAGAGAGAGGGGGAAAGGACAGTGTATCTAACACACCCCGGTCCCAGAGAGAGAGAGGGGGGAAAGGACAGTGTATCTAACACACCCCGGTCCCAGAGAGAGAGGGGAAAGGACAGTGTATCTAACACACCCCAGTCCCAGAGAGAGAGAGGGGAAAGGACTTTGTATCTAACACACCCCGGTCCCAGAGAGATAGGGGGGAAAGGACAGTGCATCTGACACACCCCGGTCCCAGAGAGAGAGCGGGGGGGAAAGGACAGTGTAATTTAACACACCCCGTTCCCAGACAGAGAGAGGGGGGGAAAGGACAGTGTACCTAACACACCCCGGTCCGAGTCAGAGAGGGGGAAAAGGACACTGTATCTAACACACCTCGGTCCCAGACAGAGAGGGGGGAAAGGACAGTGTATCTAACACACCCCGGTCCCAGACAGAGAGGGGGGAAAGGACAGTGTATCGAACACACCCCGGTCCCTGAGAGAGAGAGGGGGGAAAGGACACTGTATCTAACACACCCCGGTCCCAGACAGAGAGGGGGGAAAGGACAGTGTATCGAACACACCCCGGTCCCTGAGAGAGAGAGGGGGGAAAGGACAGTGGATCTAACACACCCCAGTCCCAGAGAGAGATAGGGGAAAGGACAGTGTATCTAACACACCCCGGTCCCAGAGAGAGAGAGAGGGGGGAAAGGACAGTGTATCTAACACACCCCGGTCCCAGAGAGAGAGAGAGGGGGAAATGACAGTGGATCTAACACACCCCGGTCCCAGAGAGAGAGAGGGAGGGGAAAGGACAGTGTATCTAACACACCCCGGTCCCAGAGAGAGAGAGGGGGGAAAGGACAGTGTATCTAACACACGCCGGTCCCAGAGAGAGAGGGGGGGGAAAGGACAGTGTATCTAACACACCCCGGACCCAGAGAGAGAGAGGGGGGAAAGGACAGTGTATCTAACACACCCCGGTCCCAGAGAGAGAGAGGCGGGGGGAAAGGACAGTGTATCTAACGCACCCCGGTACCAGAGAGACGGGGGGGAAAGGACAGTGTATCTAACACACCCCGGTCCCAGAGAGAGAGAGGGGGTAAAGGACAGTGTATCTAACACACCCCGGTCCCAGAGAGAGAGAGAGGGGAAAGGACAGTGTATCTAACACACCCCGGTCCCAGAGAGAGGGGGGAAAGGACAGTGTATCTAACATACCCCGGTCCCAGAGAGAGAGGGGGGAAAGGGCAGTGTATCTAACACACCCCGGTCCCAGAGAGAGAGGGGGGAAAGGATAGTGCATCTAACACACCCCGGTCCCAGAGAGAGAGGGGGGAAAGGGCAGTGTATCAAACACACCCCGGTCCCAGAGAGAGAGGGGGGAAAGGACAGTGTATCTAACACACCCCGGTCCCAGAGAGAGAGAGAGGGGGAAAGGACAGTGTATCTAACACACCCCGGTCCCAGAGAGAGAGGGGGGAAAGGACAGTGTATCTAACACACCCCGGTCCCAGAGAGAGAGGGGGGAAAGGACAGTGTATCTAACACACACCGGTCCCAGAGAGAGAGAGGGGGGGAAAGGACAGTGTATCTAACACACCCCGGTCCCAGAGAGAGAGGGGGGAAAGGACAGTGTATCTAACACACCCCGGTCCCAGAGAGAGAGGGGGGAAAGGACAGTGTATCTAACACACCCCGGTCCCAGAGAGAGAGGGGGGAAAGGACAGTGTATCTAACACACACCGGTCCCAGAGAGAGAGGGGGGGAAAGGACAGTGTATCTAACACACCCCGGTCCCAGAGAGAGGGGGGAAAGGACAGTGTATCTAACACACCCCGGTCCCAGAGAGAGAGAGGAGGGGGAAAGGACAGTGTATCTAACACACCCCGGTCCCAGAGAGAGAGAGGGGAAAGGACAGTGTATCTAACACACCCCGGTCCCAGAGGGAGAGAGGGGGGACAGGACAGTGTATCTGACACACCCCGGTCCCAGAGAGAGAGAGAGGGGGAAAGGACAGTGTATCTAACACAACCCGGTCCCAGAGAGAGAGGGGGGAAAGGACAGTGTATCGAACACACCCCGGTCCCAAAGAGAGAGAGAGAGGAAAGGACAGTGTATCGAACACACCCCGGTCCCAGAGAGAGGGGGGAAAGGACAGTGTATCTAAAACACCCCGGTCCCAGAGGGAGAGAGAGAGAGAGAGAGAGAGGGGGAAGGGACAGTGTATCTAACACACCCCGGTCCCAGAGAGAGAGAGAGGGGAAAAGGACAGTGTATCTAACACACCCCGGTCCCAGAGAGAGAGGGGTAAGGACAGTGTATCTAACACACCCCGGTCCCAGAGAGAGAGGAAGGGGAAACGACAGTGTGTCTAACACACCCCGGTCCCAGAGAGAGAGGGGGGAAAGGACAGTGTATCTAACACACCCCTGTCCCAGATAGAGAGAGGGGGGAAAGGACAGTGTATCTAACGCACCCCAGTCCCAGAGAGAGAGCGGGGGGGAAAGGACAGTGTATCTAACACACCCCGGTCCCAGAGAGAGAGAGGGGGGAAAAGGACAGTGTATCTAACACACCCCGGTCCCAGAGAGAGAGGGGTAAGGACAGTGTATCTAACACACCCCGGTCCCAGAGAGAGAGGAAGGGGAAACGACAGTGTGTCTAACACACCCCGGTCCCAGAGAGAGAGAGAGAGAGGGGAAAGGACAGTGTATCTAACACACCCCTGTCCCAGATAGAGAGAGGCGGGAAAGGACAGTGTATCTAACACACCCCGGTCCCAGAGAGAGAGGAAGGGGAAACGACAGTGTATCTAACACACCCTGGTCCCAGAGAGAGAGAGGGGGGAAAGGACAGTGTATCTAACACACCCCAATCCCAGAGAGAGAGAGAGGGGGGAAAGGACAGTGTATCTAACACACCCCGGTCCCAGAGAGAGAGCGGGGAAAGGACAGTGTATCTAACGCACCCGAGTCCCAGAGAGAGAGAGGGGGGAAAGGACAGTGTATCTAACACACCCCAGTCCCAGAGAGAGAGAGGGGAAAGGACTTTGTATCTAACACACCCCGGTCCCAGAGAGAGAGGGGGAAAGGACAGTGCATCTGACACACCCCGGTCCCAGAGAGAGAGGGAGGGGGGAAAGGACAGTGCATCTGAAACACCCCGGTCCCAGAGAGAGAGAGAGGGGGAAACGACAGTGTATCTAACACACCCCGGTCCCAGAGAGAGGGGTGAAAGGACAGTGTATCTAACACACCCCGGTCCCAGAGAGAGAGAGAGGGGGAAAGGACAGTGTATCTAACACACCCCGGTCCCAGAGAGAGAGAGGGGGGAAAGGACAGTGTATCTAACACACCCCGGTCCCAGAGAGAGAGAGAGAGGGGGGAAAGGACAGTGTATCTAACACACCCCGGTCCCAGAGAGAGAGGGGGAAAGGACAGTGTATCTAACACACCCCGGTCCCAGAGAGAGGGGTGGAAATGACAGTGTATCGAACACACCCTTGTCCCAGAGAGAGAGGGGGGAAAGGGCAGTGTATCTAACACACCCCGGTCCCAGAGAGAGAGGGGGGAAAGGACAGTGTATCTTCCACACCCGGGTCCCAGAGAGAGAGAGGGGGAAAGGACAGTGTATCTAACACACCTCGGTCCCAGAGAGAGAGAGAGAGAGAGAGAGGGAGAGGGGGAAAGGACAGTGTATCTAACACACCCTGGTCCCAGAGAGAGAGGGGGAAAGGACAGTGTATCTAACACACCCCGGTCCCAGAGAGAGAGAGGGGGGAAAGGACTGTGTATCGAACACAGCCCGCTCCCAGAGAGAGAGAGGAGGGGGAAAGGACAGTGTATCTAACGCACCCCGGTCCCAGAGAGAGGGGTGGGAAAGGACAGTGTATCTAACACACCCCGGTCCCAGAGGGAGAGGGGGGAAAAGACAGTATATCTAACACACCCTGGTCCCAGAGAGAGTGAGGGGGTAAAGGACAGTGTATCTAACACACCCCGGTCCCAGAGAGAGAGGGGGGAAAGGACAGTGTATCTAACACACCCCGGTCCCAGAGAGAGATTGGGGGGAAAGGACAGTGTATCTAACACACCCCAGTCCCAGAGAGAGAGGGGGGAAAGGACAGTGTATCTAACACACCCCGGTCCCAGAGAGAGAGAGGGGGGAAAGGACAGTGTATCTAACACACCCCGGTCCCAGAGAGAGGGGGGAAAGGACAGTGTATCTAACACACCCCAGTCCCAGAGAGAGATAGGGGGGAAAGGACTTTGTATCTAACACACCCCGGTCCCAGAGAGATAGGGGGGAAAGGACAGTGCATCTGACACACCCCGGTCCCAGAGAGAGAGGGGGGGAAAGGACAGTGTATCTAACACACCCCGGTCCCAGAGAGAGAGAGAGAGAGGGGGGAAAGGACAGTGTAATCTAACACACCCCGGACCCAGAGAGAGAGAGGGGGGGAAAGGACAGTGTATCTAACACACCCCGGTCCGAGTAAGAGAGGGGGGAAAGGACAGTGTATCTAACACACCCCGGTCCCAGACAGAGAGGGGGGAAAGGACAGTGTAATCTAACACACCCCGGTCCCAGAGAGAGAGGGGGGGAAAGGACAGTGTATCTAACACACCCCAGTCCCAGAGAGAGAGGGGGGAAAGGACAGTGGATCTAACACACCCCGGTCCCAGAGAGAGAGAGGGGAGAAAGGACAGTGTATCTAACACACCCCGGTCCCAGAGAGAGAGGGGGGAAAGGACAGTGTATCTAACACACCCCGGTCCCAGAGAGAGAGAGGGGGAAATGACAGTGTATCTAACACACCCCGGTCCGAGAGAGAGAGAGTGGGGGAGTGGACAGTGTATCTAACACACCCCGGTCCCAGAGAGAGAGAGGGGGAAAGGACAGTGTATCGAACACACCCCGGTCCCAGAGAGAGAGAGGGGGAAAGGACAGTGTATCTAACACACCCCGGCCCCAGAGAGAGAGGGGGGAAAGGACAGTGTATCTAACACACCCCGGTCCCAGAGAGAGAGAGGGGGGGAAAGGACAGTGTATCTAACACACCCCGGTCCCAGAGAGAGTCGGGGGGAAAGGACAGTGTATCTAACACACCCCGGTCCGAGAGAGAGAGAGGGGGGAAAGGACAGTGTATCTAACACACCCCGGTCCCAGAGAGAGGGGGGAAAGGACAGTGTATCTAACACACCCCGGTCCCAGAGAGAGAGGGGGGAAAGGACAGTGTATCTAACACACCCCGGTCCGAGAGAGAGAGAGGGGGGAAAGGACAGTGTATCTAACACACCCCGGTCCCAGAGAGAGAGGGGGGAAAGGACAGTGTATCGAACACACCCCGGTCCCAGAGAGAGAGGGGGGGGGGGAAAGGACAGTGTATCTAACACACCCCGGTCCCAGAGAGAGGGGGGAAAGGACAGTGTATCTAAAACACCCCGGTCCCAGAGAGAGAGGGGGGGGAAAGGACAGTGTATCTGACACACCCCGGTCCCAGAGAGAGAGAGAGAGAGAGAGAGGGGTGAAAGGACACCGTATCTAACACACCTCGGTCCCAGAGAGAGAGGGGGTGGAAAGGACAGTGTATCTAACACACCCCGGTCCCAGAGAGAGAGAGGGGGAAAGGACAGTGTATCTAACACACCCCGGTCCCAGAGAGAGAGGGGGGAAAGGACGGTGTATCTAACACACACCGGACCCAGAGAGAGAGGGGGGAAAGGACAGTGTATCTAACACACCCCGGTCCCAGAGAGAGAGGGGGGAAAGGACAGTGTATCTAACACACCCCGGTCCCAGAGAGAGGGAGGGGGTAAAGGACCGTGTATCTCACACACCCCGGTCCCACAGAGAGAGAGAGTGGAAAGGACAGTGTATCTAACACACCCCGGTCCCAGAGAGAGAGAGGGGGAAAGGACAGTGTATCTAACACACCCCGGTCCCCGAGAGAGAGAGAGAGAGAAAGAGAGAGAAAGGGAAAGGACAGTGTATCTAACACACCCCGGTCCCAGAGAGAGAGAGTGGGGGGAAAAGACAGTGTATCTAACACACCCCGGTCCCAGAGAGAGAGAGGGGAGGGAAAGGACAGTGTATCTAACACACCCCAGTCCCAGAGAGAGAGGGGGGGAAAGGACAGTGTATCTAACACACCCCAGTCCCAGAGAGAGAAAGGGGGGAAAGGACAGTGTATCGAACACACCCTGGTCCCAGAGAGAGAGAGGGGGGAAAGGACAGTGTATCTAACACACCCCGGTCCCAGAGAGAGAGGGGGGAAAGGACAGTGTATCTAACACACCCCGGTCCCAGAGAGCGAGGTGGGGGGAAAGGACAGTGTATCTAACACACCCGGGTCCCAGAGAGAGAGAGGGGGAAAGGACAGTGTATCTAACACACCCCGGTCCCAGAGAGAGAGAGAGAGAGAGGGGGAAAGGACAGTGTATCTAACACACCCTGGTCCCAGAGAGAGAGGGGGAAAGGACAGTGTATCTAACACACCCCGGTCCCAGAGAGAGAGAGGGGGGAAAGGACTGTGTATCGAACACAGCCCGCTCCCAGAGAGAGAGAGGAGGGGGAAAGGACAGTGTATCTAACACACCCCAGTCCCAGAGAGAGAGGGGGGGAAAGGACAGTGTATCTAACACACCCCAGTCCCAGAGAGAGAGAGGGGGGAAAGGACAGTGTATCTAACACACCCCGGTCCCAGAGAGAGGGGGGGAAAGGACAGTGTATCTAACACACCCCGGTCCGAGAGAGAGAGGGGGGAAAGGACAGTGTATCTAACACACCCCGGTCCCAGAGTGAGAGAGGGGGAAAAGGAGAGTGTATCTAACACACCCCGGTCCCAGAGTGAGAGAGGGGGGAAAGGACAGTGTATCTAACACACCCCGGTCCCAGAGAGAGAGAGGGGGGAAAGGACAGTGTATCTAACACACCCCGGTCCCAGAGTGAGAGAGGGGGAAAAGGACAGTGTATCTAACACACCCCGGTCCCAGAGTGAGAGAGGGGGGAAAGGACAGTGTATCTAACACACCCCGGTCCCAGAGAGAGAGAGGGGAAATGACAGTGTATCGAACACACCCTGGTCCCAGAGAGACAGAGGGGGAAATGACAGTGTATCTAACACACCCCGGTCCCAGAGAGAGAATGTGGGGAAAGGACAGTGTATCTAACACTCCCCGGTCCCAGAGAGAGCGGGGGGAAAGGACAGTGTATCTAACACACCCCGGTCCCAGAGAGAGAGAGAGGGGAAAGGACAGTGTATCTAACACACCCCGGTCCCAGAGAGAGAGAGGGGAAAGGACAGTGTATCGAACACACCCTTGTCCCAGAGAGAGAGGGGGGAAAGGGCAGTGTATCTAACACACCCCGGTCCCAGAGAGAGAGGGGGGAAAGGACAGTGTATCTTCCACACCCGGGTCCCAGAGAGAGAGAGGGGGAAAGGACAGTGTATCTAACACACCTCGGTCCCAGAGAGAGAGAGAGAGAGAGAGAGGGAGAGGGGGAAAGGACAGTGTATCTAACACACCCTGGTCCCAGAGAGAGAGGGGGAAAGGACAGTGTATCTAACACACCCCAGTCCCAGAGAGAGAGAGGGGAAAGGACAGTGTAACGAACACACCCTTGTCCCAGAGAGAGAGGGGGGAAAGGGCAGTGTATCTAACACACCCCGGTCCCAGAGAGAGAGGGGGGAAAGGACAGTGTATCTTCCACACCCGGGTCCCAGAGAGAGAGAGGGGGAAAGGACAGTGTATCTAACACACCTCGGTCCCAGAGAGAGAGAGAGAGAGAGAGAGGGAGAGGGGGAAAGGACAGTGTATCTAACACACCCTGGTCCCAGAGAGAGAGGGGGAAAGGACAGTGTATCTAACACACCCCGGTCCCAGAGAGAGAGAGGGGGGAAAGGACTGTGTATCGAACACAGCCCGCTCCCAGAGAGAGAGAGGAGGGGGAAAGGACAGTGTATCTAACGCACCCCGGTCCCAGAGAGAGGGGTGGGAAAGGACAGTGTATCTAACACACCCCGGTCCCAGAGGGAGAGGGGGGAAAAGACAGTATATCTAACACACCCTGGTCCCAGAGAGAGTGAGGGGGTAAAGGACAGTGTATCTAACACACCCCGGTCCCAGAGAGAGAGGGGGGAAAGGACAGTGTATCTAACACACCCCGGTCCCAGAGAGAGATTGGGGGGAAAGGACAGTGTATCTAACACACCCCAGTCCCAGAGAGAGAGGGGGGAAAGGACAGTGTATCTAACACACCCCGGTCCCAGAGAGAGAGAGGGGGGAAAGGACAGTGTATCTAACACACCCCGGTCCCAGAGAGAGGGGGGAAAGGACAGTGTATCTAACACACCCCAGTCCCAGAGAGAGATAGGGGGGAAAGGACTTTGTATCTAACACACCCCGGTCCCAGAGAGATAGGGGGGAAAGGACAGTGCATCTGACACACCCCGGTCCCAGAGAGAGAGGGGGGGAAAGGACAGTGTATCTAACACACCCCGGTCCCAGAGAGAGAGAGAGAGAGGGGGGAAAGGACAGTGTAATCTAACACACCCCGGACCCAGAGAGAGAGAGGGGGGGAAAGGACAGTGTATCTAACACACCCCGGTCCGAGTAAGAGAGGGGGGAAAGGACAGTGTATCTAACACACCCCGGTCCCAGACAGAGAGGGGGGAAAGGACAGTGTAATCTAACACACCCCGGTCCCAGAGAGAGAGGGGGGGAAAGGACAGTGTATCTAACACACCCCAGTCCCAGAGAGAGAGGGGGGAAAGGACAGTGGATCTAACACACCCCGGTCCCAGAGAGAGAGAGGGGAGAAAGGACAGTGTATCTAACACACCCCGGTCCCAGAGAGAGAGGGGGGAAAGGACAGTGTATCTAACACACCCCGGTCCCAGAGAGAGAGAGGGGGAAATGACAGTGTATCTAACACACCCCGGTCCGAGAGAGAGAGAGTGGGGGAGTGGACAGTGTATCTAACACACCCCGGCCCCAGAGAGAGAGGGGGGAAAGGACAGTGTATCTAACACACCCCGGTCCCAGAGAGAGAGGGGGGAAAGGACAGTGTATCTAACACACCCCGGTCCCAGAGAAAGAGGGGGGAAAGGACAGTGTATCTAACACACCCCGGTCCCAGAGAGACAGTGGGGGAGTGGACAGTGTATCTAACACACCCCGGTCCCAGAGAGAGAGGGGGGAAAGGACAGTGTATCTAACACACCCCGGTCCCAGAGAGAGAGGGGGGAAAGGACAGTGTATCTAACACACCCCGGTCCCAGAGAGAGAGAGGGGGGGAAAGGACAGTGTATCTAACACACCCCGGTCCCAGAGAGAGTCGGGGGGAAAGGACAGTGTATCTAACACACCCCGGTCCGAGAGAGAGAGAGGGGGGAAAGGACAGTGTATCTAACACACCCCGGTCCCAGAGAGAGAGGGGGGAAAGGACAGTGTATCGAACACACCCCGGTCCCAGAGAGAGAGGGGGGGAAAGGACAGTGTATCTAACACACCCCGGTCCCAGAGAGAGAGAGGGGGGAAAGGACAGTGTATCTAACACACCCCGGTCCCAGAGAGAGAGAGAGGGGGGAAAGGACAGTGTATCTAACACACCCTGGTCCCAGAGAGAGAGAGGGGGAAAGGACAGTGTATCTAACACACCCCGGTCCCAGAGAGAGAGAGGGGGGAAAGGACAGTGTATCTCACACACCCCGGTCCCAGAGAGAGAGAGAGGGGAAAGGACAGTGAATCTCACACACCCCGGTCCCAGAGAGAGAGGGGGGAAAGGACAGTGTATCTAACACACCCCGGTCCCAGAGAGAGAGAGGGGGAAAGGACAGTGTATCTAACACACCCCGGTCCCCGAGAGAGAGAGAGAGAGAAAGAGAGAGAGAGGGAAAGGACAGTGTATCTAACACACCCCGGTCCCAGAGAGAGAGAGTGGGGGGAAAAGACAGTGTATCTAACACACCCCGGTCCCAGAGAGAGAGAGGGGGGGGAAAGGACAGTGTATCTAACACACCCCAGTCCCAGAGAGAGAGGGGGGGAAAGGACAGTGTATCTAACACACCCCAGTCCCAGAGAGAGAAAGGGGGGAAAGGACAGTGTATCGAACACACCCTGGTCCCAGAGAGAGAGAGGGGGGAAAGGACAGTGTATCTAACACACCCGGGTCCCAGAGAGAGAGGGGGGAAAGGACAGTGTATCTAACACACCCCGGTCCCAGAGAGCGAGGTGGGGGGAAAGGACAGTGTATCTAACACACCCGGGTCCCAGAGAGAGAGAGGGGGAAAGGACAGTGTATCTAACACACCCCGGTCCCAGAGAGAGAGAGAGAGAGAGGGGGAAAGGACAGTGTATCTAACACACCCTGGTCCCAGAGAGAGAGGGGGAAAGGACAGTGTATCTAACACACCCCGGTCCCAGAGAGAGAGAGGGGGGAAAGGACTGTGTATCGAACACAGCCCGCTCCCAGAGAGAGAGAGGAGGGGGAAAGGACAGTGTATCTAACACACCCCAGTCCCAGAGAGAGAGGGGGGGAACGGACAGTGTATCTAACACACCCCAGTCCCAGAGAGAGAGAGGGGGGAAAGGACAGTGTATCTAACACACCCCGGTCCCAGAGAGAGGGGGGGAAAGGACAGTGTATCTAACACACCCCGGTCCGAGAGAGAGAGGGGGGAAAGGACAGTGTATCTAACACACCCCGGTCCCAGAGTGAGAGAGGGGGAAAAGGAGAGTGTATCTAACACACCCCGGTCCCAGAGTGAGAGAGGGGGGAAAGGACAGTGTATCTAACACACCCCGGTCCCAGAGAGAGAGAGGGGAAATGACAGTGTATCTAACACACCCCGGTCCCAGAGAGAGAGAGGGGGGAAAGGACAGTGTATCTAACACACCCCGGTCCCAGAGAGAGAGGGGGGGAAAGGACAGTGTATCTAACACACCCCGGTCCCAGAGAGAGAGGGGGGGAAAGGACAGTGTATCTAACACACCCCGGTCCCAGAGAGAGGGGGGAAAGGACAGTGTATCTAACACACCCCGGTCCCAGAGTGAGAGAGGGGGAAAAGGACAGTGTATCTAACACACCCCGGTCCCAGAGTGAGAGAGGGGGGAAAGGACAGTGTATCTAACACACCCCGGTCCCAGAGAGAGAGAGGGGAAATGACAGTGTATCGAACACACCCTGGTCCCAGAGAGAGAGAGGGGGAAATGACAGTGTATCTAACACACCCCAGTCCCAGAGAGAGATAGGGGGGAAAGGACTTTGTATCTAACACACCCCGGTCCCAGAGAGATAGGGGGGAAAGGACAGTGCATCTGACACACCCCGGTCCCAGAGAGAGAGGGGGGGAAAGGACAGTGTATCTAACACACCCCGGTCCCAGAGAGAGAGAGAGAGAGGGGGGAAAGGACAGTGTAATCTAACACACCCCGGACCCAGAGAGAGAGAGGGGGGGAAAGGACAGTGTATCTAACACACCCCGGTCCGAGTAAGAGAGGGGGGAAAGGACAGTGTATCTAACACACCCCGGTCCCAGACAGAGAGGGGGGAAAGGACAGTGTAATCTAACACACCCCGGTCCCAGAGAGAGAGGGGGGGAAAGGACAGTGTATCTAACACACCCCAGTCCCAGAGAGAGATAGGGGGGAAAGGACTTTGTATCTAACACACCCCGGTCCCAGAGAGATAGGGGGGAAAGGACAGTGCATCTGACACACCCCGGTCCCAGAGAGAGAGGGGGGGAAAGGACAGTGTATCTAACACACCCCGGTCCCAGAGAGAGAGAGAGAGAGGGGGGAAAGGACAGTGTAATCTAACACACCCCGGACCCAGAGAGAGAGAGGGGGGGAAAGGACAGTGTATCTAACACACCCCGGTCCGAGTAAGAGAGGGGGGAAAGGACAGTGTATCTAACACACCCCGGTCCCAGACAGAGAGGGGGGAAAGGACAGTGTAATCTAACACACCCCGGTCCCAGAGAGAGAGGGGGGGAAAGGACAGTGTATCTAACACACCCCAGTCCCAGAGAGAGAGGGGGGAAAGGACAGTGGATCTAACACACCCCGGTCCCAGAGAGAGAGAGGGGAGAAAGGACAGTGTATCTAACACACCCCGGTCCCAGAGAGAGAGGGGGGAAAGGACAGTGTATCTAACACACCCCGGTCCCAGAGAGAGAGAGGGGGAAATGACAGTGTATCTAACACACCCCGGTCCGAGAGAGAGAGAGTGGGGGAGTGGACAGTGTATCTAACACACCCCGGTCCCAGAGAGAGAGAGGGGGAAAGGACAGTGTATCTAACACACCCCGGTCCCAGAGAGAGAGAGGGGGAAAGGACAGTGTATCTAACACACCCCGGCCCCAGAGAGAGAGGGGGGAAAGGACAGTGTATCTAACACACCCCGGTCCCAGAGAGAGAGAGGGGGGGAAAGGACAGTGTATCTAACACACCCCGGTCCCAGAGAGAGTCGGGGGGAAAGGACAGTGTATCTAACACACCCCGGTCCGAGAGAGAGAGAGGGGGGAAAGGACAGTGTATCTAACACACCCCGGTCCCAGAGAGAGGGGGGAAAGGACAGTGTATCTAACACACCCCGGTCCCAGAGAGAGAGGGGGGAAAGGACAGTGTATCTAACACACCCCGGTCCGAGAGAGAGAGAGGGGGGAAAGGACAGTGTATCTAACACACCCCGGTCCCAGAGAGAGAGGGGGGAAAGGACAGTGTATCGAACACACCCCGGTCCCAGAGAGAGAGGGGGGGGGGGAAAGGACAGTGTATCTAACACACCCCGGTCCCAGAGAGAGGGGGGAAAGGACAGTGTATCTAAAACACCCCGGTCCCAGAGAGAGAGGGGGGGGAAAGGACAGTGTATCTGACACACCCCGGTCCCAGAGAGAGAGAGAGAGAGAGAGAGGGGTGAAAGGACACCGTATCTAACACACCTCGGTCCCAGAGAGAGAGGGGGTGGAAAGGACAGTGTATCTAACACACCCCGGTCCCAGAGAGAGAGAGGGGGAAAGGACAGTGTATCTAACACACCCCGGTCCCAGAGAGAGAGGGGGGAAAGGACGGTGTATCTAACACACACCGGACCCAGAGAGAGAGGGGGGAAAGGACAGTGTATCTAACACACCCCGGTCCCAGAGAGAGAGGGGGGAAAGGACAGTGTATCTAACACACCCCGGTCCCAGAGAGAGGGAGGGGGTAAAGGACCGTGTATCTCACACACCCCGGTCCCACAGAGAGAGAGAGTGGAAAGGACAGTGTATCTAACACACCCCGGTCCCAGAGAGAGAGAGGGGGAAAGGACAGTGTATCTAACACACCCCGGTCCCCGAGAGAGAGAGAGAGAGAAAGAGAGAGAAAGGGAAAGGACAGTGTATCTAACACACCCCGGTCCCAGAGAGAGAGAGTGGGGGGAAAAGACAGTGTATCTAACACACCCCGGTCCCAGAGAGAGAGAGGGGAGGGAAAGGACAGTGTATCTAACACACCCCAGTCCCAGAGAGAGAGGGGGGGAAAGGACAGTGTATCTAACACACCCCAGTCCCAGAGAGAGAAAGGGGGGAAAGGACAGTGTATCGAACACACCCTGGTCCCAGAGAGAGAGAGGGGGGAAAGGACAGTGTATCTAACACACCCCGGTCCCAGAGAGAGAGGGGGGAAAGGACAGTGTATCTAACACACCCCGGTCCCAGAGAGCGAGGTGGGGGGAAAGGACAGTGTATCTAACACACCCGGGTCCCAGAGAGAGAGAGGGGGAAAGGACAGTGTATCTAACACACCCCGGTCCCAGAGAGAGAGAGAGAGAGAGGGGGAAAGGACAGTGTATCTAACACACCCTGGTCCCAGAGAGAGAGGGGGAAAGGACAGTGTATCTAACACACCCCGGTCCCAGAGAGAGAGAGGGGGGAAAGGACTGTGTATCGAACACAGCCCGCTCCCAGAGAGAGAGAGGAGGGGGAAAGGACAGTGTATCTAACACACCCCAGTCCCAGAGAGAGAGGGGGGGAAAGGACAGTGTATCTAACACACCCCAGTCCCAGAGAGAGAGAGGGGGGAAAGGACAGTGTATCTAACACACCCCGGTCCCAGAGAGAGGGGGGGAAAGGACAGTGTATCTAACACACCCCGGTCCGAGAGAGAGAGGGGGGAAAGGACAGTGTATCTAACACACCCCGGTCCCAGAGTGAGAGAGGGGGAAAAGGAGAGTGTATCTAACACACCCCGGTCCCAGAGTGAGAGAGGGGGGAAAGGACAGTGTATCTAACACACCCCGGTCCCAGAGAGAGAGAGGGGGGAAAGGACAGTGTATCTAACACACCCCGGTCCCAGAGTGAGAGAGGGGGAAAAGGACAGTGTATCTAACACACCCCGGTCCCAGAGTGAGAGAGGGGGGAAAGGACAGTGTATCTAACACACCCCGGTCCCAGAGAGAGAGAGGGGAAATGACAGTGTATCGAACACACCCTGGTCCCAGAGAGACAGAGGGGGAAATGACAGTGTATCTAACACACCCCGGTCCCAGAGAGAGAATGTGGGGAAAGGACAGTGTATCTAACACTCCCCGGTCCCAGAGAGAGCGGGGGGAAAGGACAGTGTATCTAACACACCCCGGTCCCAGAGAGAGAGAGAGGGGAAAGGACAGTGTATCTAACACACCCCGGTCCCAGAGAGAGAGAGGGGAAAGGACAGTGTATCGAACACACCCTTGTCCCAGAGAGAGAGGGGGGAAAGGGCAGTGTATCTAACACACCCCGGTCCCAGAGAGAGAGGGGGGAAAGGACAGTGTATCTTCCACACCCGGGTCCCAGAGAGAGAGAGGGGGAAAGGACAGTGTATCTAACACACCTCGGTCCCAGAGAGAGAGAGAGAGAGAGAGGGAGAGGGGGAAAGGACAGTGTATCTAACACACCCTGGTCCCAGAGAGAGAGGGGGAAAGGACAGTGTATCTAACACACCCCAGTCCCAGAGAGAGAGAGGGGAAAGGACAGTGTATCGAACACACCCTTGTCCCAGAGAGAGAGGGGGGAAAGGGCAGTGTATCTAACACACCCCGGTCCCAGAGAGAGAGGGGGGAAAGGACAGTGTATCTTCCACACCCGGGTCCCAGAGAGAGAGAGGGGGAAAGGACAGTGTATCTAACACACCTCGGTCCCAGAGAGAGAGAGAGAGAGAGAGAGGGAGAGGGGGAAAGGACAGTGTATCTAACACACCCTGGTCCCAGAGAGAGAGGGGGAAAGGACAGTGTATCTAACACACCCCGGTCCCAGAGAGAGAGAGGGGGGAAAGGACTGTGTATCGAACACAGCCCGCTCCCAGAGAGAGAGAGGAGGGGGAAAGGACAGTGTATCTAACGCACCCCGGTCCCAGAGAGAGGGGTGGGAAAGGACAGTGTATCTAACACACCCCGGTCCCAGAGGGAGAGGGGGGAAAAGACAGTATATCTAACACACCCTGGTCCCAGAGAGAGTGAGGGGGTAAAGGACAGTGTATCTAACACACCCCGGTCCCAGAGAGAGAGGGGGGAAAGGACAGTGTATCTAACACACCCCGGTCCCAGAGAGAGATTGGGGGGAAAGGACAGTGTATCTAACACACCCCAGTCCCAGAGAGAGAGGGGGGAAAGGACAGTGTATCTAACACACCCCGGTCCCAGAGAGAGAGAGGGGGGAAAGGACAGTGTATCTAACACACCCCGGTCCCAGAGAGAGGGGGGAAAGGACAGTGTATCTAACACACCCCAGTCCCAGAGAGAGATAGGGGGGAAAGGACTTTGTATCTAACACACCCCGGTCCCAGAGAGATAGGGGGGAAAGGACAGTGCATCTGACACACCCCGGTCCCAGAGAGAGAGGGGGGGAAAGGACAGTGTATCTAACACACCCCGGTCCCAGAGAGAGAGAGAGAGAGAGGGGGGAAAGGACAGTGTAATCTAACACACCCCGGACCCAGAGAGAGAGAGGGGGGGAAAGGACAGTGTATCTAACACACCCCGGTCCGAGTAAGAGAGGGGGGAAAGGACAGTGTATCTAACACACCCCGGTCCCAGACAGAGAGGGGGGAAAGGACAGTGTAATCTAACACACCCCGGTCCCAGAGAGAGAGGGGGGGAAAGGACAGTGTATCTAACACACCCCAGTCCCAGAGAGAGAGGGGGGAAAGGACAGTGGATCTAACACACCCCGGTCCCAGAGAGAGAGAGGGGAGAAAGGACAGTGTATCTAACACACCCCGGTCCCAGAGAGAGAGGGGGGAAAGGACAGTGTATCTAACACACCCCGGTCCCAGAGAGAGAGAGGGGGAAATGACAGTGTATCTAACACACCCCGGTCCGAGAGAGAGAGAGTGGGGGAGTGGACAGTGTATCTAACACACCCCGGCCCCAGAGAGAGAGGGGGGAAAGGACAGTGTATCTAACACACCCCGGTCCCAGAGAGAGAGGGGGGAAAGGACAGTGTATCTAACACACCCCGGTCCCAGAGAAAGAGGGGGGAAAGGACAGTGTATCTAACACACCCCGGTCCCAGAGAGACAGTGGGGGAGTGGACAGTGTATCTAACACACCCCGGTCCCAGAGAGAGAGGGGGGAAAGGACAGTGTATCTAACACACCCCGGTCCCAGAGAGAGAGGGGGGAAAGGACAGTGTATCTAACACACCCCGGTCCCAGAGAGAGAGAGGGGGGGAAAGGACAGTGTATCTAACACACCCCGGTCCCAGAGAGAGTCGGGGGGAAAGGACAGTGTATCTAACACACCCCGGTCCGAGAGAGAGAGAGGGGGGAAAGGACAGTGTATCTAACACACCCCGGTCCCAGAGAGAGAGGGGGGAAAGGACAGTGTATCGAACACACCCCGGTCCCAGAGAGAGAGGGGGGGAAAGGACAGTGTATCTAACACACCCCGGTCCCAGAGAGAGAGAGGGGGGAAAGGACAGTGTATCTAACACACCCCGGTCCCAGAGAGAGAGAGAGGGGGGAAAGGACAGTGTATCTAACACACCCTGGTCCCAGAGAGAGAGAGGGGGAAAGGACAGTGTATCTAACACACCCCGGTCCCAGAGAGAGAGAGGGGGGAAAGGACAGTGTATCTCACACACCCCGGTCCCAGAGAGAGAGAGAGGGGAAAGGACAGTGAATCTCACACACCCCGGTCCCAGAGAGAGAGGGGGGAAAGGACAGTGTATCTAACACACCCCGGTCCCAGAGAGAGAGAGGGGGAAAGGACAGTGTATCTAACACACCCCGGTCCCCGAGAGAGAGAGAGAGAGAAAGAGAGAGAGAGGGAAAGGACAGTGTATCTAACACACCCCGGTCCCAGAGAGAGAGAGTGGGGGGAAAAGACAGTGTATCTAACACACCCCGGTCCCAGAGAGAGAGAGGGGGGGGAAAGGACAGTGTATCTAACACACCCCAGTCCCAGAGAGAGAGGGGGGGAAAGGACAGTGTATCTAACACACCCCAGTCCCAGAGAGAGAAAGGGGGGAAAGGACAGTGTATCGAACACACCCTGGTCCCAGAGAGAGAGAGGGGGGAAAGGACAGTGTATCTAACACACCCGGGTCCCAGAGAGAGAGGGGGGAAAGGACAGTGTATCTAACACACCCCGGTCCCAGAGAGCGAGGTGGGGGGAAAGGACAGTGTATCTAACACACCCGGGTCCCAGAGAGAGAGAGGGGGAAAGGACAGTGTATCTAACACACCCCGGTCCCAGAGAGAGAGAGAGAGAGAGGGGGAAAGGACAGTGTATCTAACACACCCTGGTCCCAGAGAGAGAGGGGGAAAGGACAGTGTATCTAACACACCCCGGTCCCAGAGAGAGAGAGGGGGGAAAGGACTGTGTATCGAACACAGCCCGCTCCCAGAGAGAGAGAGGAGGGGGAAAGGACAGTGTATCTAACACACCCCAGTCCCAGAGAGAGAGGGGGGGAACGGACAGTGTATCTAACACACCCCAGTCCCAGAGAGAGAGAGGGGGGAAAGGACAGTGTATCTAACACACCCCGGTCCCAGAGAGAGGGGGGGAAAGGACAGTGTATCTAACACACCCCGGTCCGAGAGAGAGAGGGGGGAAAGGACAGTGTATCTAACACACCCCGGTCCCAGAGTGAGAGAGGGGGAAAAGGAGAGTGTATCTAACACACCCCGGTCCCAGAGTGAGAGAGGGGGGAAAGGACAGTGTATCTAACACACCCCGGTCCCAGAGAGAGAGAGGGGAAATGACAGTGTATCTAACACACCCCGGTCCCAGAGAGAGAGAGGGGGGAAAGGACAGTGTATCTAACACACCCCGGTCCCAGAGAGAGAGGGGGGGAAAGGACAGTGTATCTAACACACCCCGGTCCCAGAGAGAGAGGGGGGGAAAGGACAGTGTATCTAACACACCCCGGTCCCAGAGAGAGGGGGGAAAGGACAGTGTATCTAACACACCCCGGTCCCAGAGTGAGAGAGGGGGAAAAGGACAGTGTATCTAACACACCCCGGTCCCAGAGTGAGAGAGGGGGGAAAGGACAGTGTATCTAACACACCCCGGTCCCAGAGAGAGAGAGGGGAAATGACAGTGTATCGAACACACCCTGGTCCCAGAGAGAGAGAGGGGGAAATGACAGTGTATCTAACACACCCCGGTCCCAGAGAGAGAATGTGGGGAAAGGACAGTGTATCTAACACTCCCCGGTCCCAGAGAGAGGGGGGGGAAAGGACAGTGTATCTAACACACCCCGGTCCCAGAGAGAGAGAGAGGGGAAAGGACAGTGTATCTAACACACCCCGGTCCCAGAGAGAGAGAGGGGGGAAAGGACAGTGTATCGAACACACCCCGGTCCCAGAGAGAGAGGGGGGAAAAGACAGTGTATCTAACACACCCTGGTCCCAGAGAGAGAGAGAGAGGGAGGGGAAAGGACATTGTATCTAACACACCCCGGTCCCAGACAGAGAGGGGGGAAAGGACAGTGTAATCTAACACACCCCGGTCCCAGAGAGAGAGAGGGGAAATGACAGTGTATCGAACACACCCCGGTCCCAGAGAGAGGGGGGAAAGGACAGTGTATCTAACACACCCCGGTCCCAGAGTGAGAGAGGGGGAAAAGGACAGTGTATCTAACACACCCCGGTCCCAGAGTGAGAGAGGGGGGAAAGGACAGTGTATCCAACACACCCCGGTCCCAGAGAGAGAGAGAGGGAGGGGAAAGGACAGTGTATCTAACACACCCCGGTCCCAGAGAGAGAGAGAGTGGGGAAAGGATAGTGTATCTAACACACCCCGGTCCCAGAGAGAGAGAGAGGGGGGAAAGGACAGTGTATCTAACACACCCCGGTCCCAGAGAGAGAGAGAGGGGGGAAAGGACAGTGTATCTAACACACCCCGGTCCCAGAGAGAGAGAGAGTGGGGAAAGGATAGTGTATCTAACACACCCCGGTCCCAGAGAGAGAGAGAGGGGGGAAAGGACAGTGTATCTAACACACCCCGGTCCCAGAGAGAGAGAGAGGGGGGAAAGGATAGTGTATCTAACACACCCCGGTCCCAGAGAGAGAGGGGAGGAAAGGACAGTGTAACTAACACACCCCGGTCCCAGAGAGAGAGCGGGGAAAGGACAGTGTATATAACACACCCCGGTCCCAGAGAGAGAGAGAGGGGAAAGGACAGTGTATCTAACACACCCCGGTCCCAGAGAGAGAGGGGGGAAATGACAGTGTATCGAACACACCCCGGTCCCAGAGAGAGAGGGGGGAAAGGACAGTGTATCTAAAACACCCCGGTCCCAGAGAGAGAGAGAGAGAGAGAGAGAGAGAGGGGGAAAGGACAGTGTATCTAACACACCCCGGTCCCAGAGAGAGAGGGGGGAAAGGACAGTGTATCTAACACACCCTGGTCCCAAAGAGAGAGGGGGGGAAAGGACAGTGTATCTAACACACCCCGGTCCCAGAGAGAGGGGGGAAAGGACAGTGTATCTAACACACCCCGCTCCCAGAGAGAGAGGGGGGAAAGGACAGTGTATCTAACACACCCCGGTCCCAGACAGAGAGGGGGGAAAGGACAGTGTATCTAACACACCCCGGTCCCAGAGAGAGAGGTGGGGGGAAAGGACAGTGTATCTAACACACCCCGGTCCCAGAGAGAGAGGGGGGAAAGGACAGTGTATCTAACACAACCCGGTCCCAGAGAGAGAGGTAGGGGAAAGGACAGTGTATCTAACACACCCTTGTCCCAGAGAGAGAGGGGGGGTAAGGACAGTGTATCGAACACACCCCGGTCCCAGAGAGAGAGGGGGAAAATGACAGTGTATCGAACACACCCCGGTCCCAGAGAGAGAGGGGGCAAGGACAGTGTATCTAACACACCCCGGTCCCAGAGAGAGAGGGGTGAAAGGACAGTGTATCTAACACACCCCGGACCCAGAGAGAGAGGGGTGAAAGGACAGTGTATCTAACACACCCCGGTCCCAGAGAGAGAGAGAGAGAGGGGGAAAGGACAGTGTATCTAACACACCCCGGTCCCAGAGAGAGAGAGGGGGGAAAGGACAGTGTATCTAATACACCCCGGACCCAGAGAGAGAGGGGTGAAAGGACAGTGTATCTAACACACCCCGGGCCCAGAGAGAGAGAGAGAGGGGAAAGGACAGTGTATCTAACACAGCCCGGTCCCAGACAGAGAGAGAGAGAGAGAGAGAGAGGGGGAAAGGACAGTGTATCTAACACACCACGGTCCCAGTCAGAGAGAGAGAGAGAGAGAGAGAGGGGGAAAGGACAGTGTATCTAACACACCCCGGTCCCAGAGAGAGAGGGGTGAAAGGACAGTGTATCTAACACACCCCGGGCCCAGAGAGAGAGAGAGAGGGGAAAGGACAGTGTATCTAACACAGCCCGGTCCCAGACAGAGAGAGAGAGAGAGAGAGAGAGGGGGAAAGGACAGTGTATCTAACACAGCCCGGTCCCAGACAGAGAGAGAGAGAGAGGGGGGAAAGGACAGTGTATCTAACACAGCCCGGTCCCAGACAGAGAGAGAGAGAGAGAGAGAGAGGGGGGAAAGGACAGTGTATCTAACACACCCCGGTCCCAGAGAGAGAGGGGGAAAGGACAGTGTATCTAACACACCCCGGTCCCAGAGAGAGAGGGGGGAAAGGACAGTGTATTTAACACACCCCGGTCCCAGAGAGAGAGGGGGGAAAGGACAGTGTATCTAACACACCCCGGTCCCAGAGAGAGAGGGGGGAAAGGACAGTGTATCTAACACACCCCGGTCCCAGAGAGAGAGGGGTAAGGACAGTGTATCTAACACACCCCGGTCCCAGAGAGAGAGAGAGGGGGGAAAGGACTTTGTATCTAACACACCCCGGTCCCAGAGAGAGGGGGGAAAGGACAGTGCATCAGACACACCCCGGTCCCAGAGAGAGAGAGGGGGGAAAGGACAGTGTATCTAACACACCCCGGTCCCAGAGAGAGATAGGGGGGAAAGGACAGTGTATCTAACACACCCCGGTCCCAGAGAGAGATAGGGGGGAAAGGACTTTGTATCTAACACACCCCGGTCCCAGAGAGAGAGGGGGGAAAGGACAGTGTATCTAACACACCCCTGTCCCAGATAGAGAGAGGGGGGAAAGGACAGTGTATCTAACGCACCCCAGTCCCAGAGAGAGAGCGGGGGGGAAAGGACAGTGTATCTAACACACCCCGGTCCCTGAGAGAGAGAGGGGGGGAAAGGACAGTGTATCTAACACACCCCGGTCCGAGACAGAGAGGGGGGAAAGGACAGTGTATCTAACACACCCCGGTCCTATAGAGATGGGGGAAAGGACAGTGTATCTAACACACCCCGGTCCCAGACAGAGAGGGGGGAAAGGACAGTGTATCGAACACACCCCGGTCCCTGAGAGAGAGAGGGGGGAAAGGACAGTGTATCTAACACACCCCCGTCCCAGACAGAGAGGGGGAAAGGACAGTGGATCTAACACACCCAAGTCCCAGAGAGAGAGGGGGGAAAGGACAGTGGATCTAACACACCCCGCTCCCAGAGAGAGAGAGGGGAGAAAGGACAGTGTATCTAACACACCCCGGTCCCAGAGAGAGAGAGAGGGGGAAATGACAGTATATCTAACGCACGCCGGTCAAAGAGAGAGAGAGGGGGAGTGGACAGTGTATCTAACACACCCCGGTCCCAGAGAGAGAGGGGGAAAGGACAGTGTATCTAACACACCCCGGTACCAGAGAGAGAGGGGGGAAAGGACAGTGTATCTAACACACCCCGGTCCCAGAGAGAGAGAGAGGGAGGGGGGAAAGGACAGTGTATCTAACAAACCCCGGTCCCAGAGAGAGAGGCGGGGGGAAAGGACAGTGTATCTAACACACCCCGGTCCCAGAGAGAGAGGGGGGAAAGGACAGTGTATCTAACACACCCCGGTCCCAGAGAGAGAGGCGGGGGGAAAGGACAGTGTATCTAACACACCCCGGTCCCAGAGAGAGAGGTGGGGGGAAAGGACAGTGTATCTAACAAACCCCGGTCCCAGAGAGAGAGGCGGGGGGAAAGGACAGTGTATCTAACACACCCCGGTCCCAGAGAGAGAGGGGGGAAAGGACAGTGTATCTAACACACCCCGGTCCCAGAGAGAGAGGCGGGGGGAAAGGACAGTGTATCTAACACACCCCGGTCCCAGAGAGAGAGGGGGGAAAGGACAGTGTATCTAACACACCCCGGTCCCAGAGAGAGAGGGGGGAAAAGACAGTGTATCTAACAAACCCCGGTACGAGAGAGAGAGAGGGGGGAAAGGAGAGTGTATCTAACACACCCCGTTCCCAGAGAGAGGGGGGAAAGGACAGTGTATCTAAAACACCCCGGTGCCAGAGAGAGAGAGAGAGAGAGAGAGAGGGGGCAAGGTCAGTGTATCTAACACACCCCGGTCCCAGAGAGAGAGGGGGGAAAGGACAGTGTATCTAACACACCCCGGTCCCAGAGAGAGAGAGAGGGGGGAAAGGACAGTGTATCTAACACACCCCGGTCCCAGAGAGAGAGGGGGGAAAGGACAGTGTATCTAACACACCCCGGTCCCAGAGAGAGAGAGAGAGGGGAAAGGACAGTGTATCTAACACACCCCGGTCCCAGAGAGAGAGAGAGGGGGGAAAGGACAGTGTATCTAACACACCCCGGTCCCAGAGAGAGAGAGGGGAAAGGACAGTGTATCTAACACACCCCGGTCCCAGAGAGAGAGGGGGGAAAGGACAGTGTATCTAACACACCCCGGTCCCAGAGAGAGGGGGGCAAGGACAGTGTATCTAACACACCCCGGTCCCAGACAGAGAGAGGGGGGAAAGGACAGTGTATCTAAAACACCCCGGTCCCAGAGAGAGAGAGAGGGGGGAAAGGACAGTGTATCTATCACACCCCGGTCCCAGAGAGAGAGAGGGGGTAAAGGACAGTGTATCTAACACACCCCGGTCCCAGAGAGAGAGAGGGGGGAAAGGACAGTGTATCTAACACACTCCGGTCCCAGAGAGAGAGAGGGGGGAAAGAACAGTGTATCTAACACACCCCGGTCCCAGAGAGAGAGAGAGGGGGGAAAGGACAGTGTATCTAACACACCCCGGTCCCAGAGAGAGAGAGAGAGGGGGGAAAGGACATTGTATCTAACACACCCCGGTCCCAGAGAGAGAGAGGGGGGAAAGGACAGTGTATCTAACACACCCCGGTCCCAGAGAGAGAGAGGGGAAAGGACAGTGTATTGAACACACCCCGGTCCCAGAGAGAGTGTGGGGAAAGGACAGTGTATCTAACACACCCCGGTCCCAGAGAGAGAGAGGGAGGGGAAAGGACAGTGTATCTAACACGCCCCGGTCCCAGAGAGAGAGAGGGGGGAAAGGACAGTGTATCTAACACACCCCGGTCCCAGAGAGAGAGGGGGGAAAGGACAGTGTATCTAACACACCCCGGTCCCAGAGAGAGAGAGGGGGGAAAGGACAGTGTATCTAACACACCCCGGTCCCAGAGAGAGAGAGAGTGGGGAAAGGACAGTGTATCTAACACACCCCGGTCCCAGAGTGAGAGAGAGGGGGGAAAGGACAGTGTATCTAACACACCCCGGTCCCAGAGAGAGAGGGGGGGAAAGGACAGTGTATCTAACACACCCCGGTCCCAGAGAGAGAGGGGGGGAAAGGACAGTGTATCTAACACACCCCGGTCCCAGAGTGAGAGAGAGGGGGGAAAGGACAGTGTATCTAACACAGCCCGGTCCCAGAGAGAGGGAGGGGGGAAAGGACAGTGTATCTAACACACCCCGGTCCCTGAGAGAGAGAGAGAGGGAGAAAGGACAGTGTATCTAACACACCCCAGTCCCAGAGAGAGAGGGGGGAAAGAACAGTGTATCTAACACAGCCCGGTCCCTGAGAGAGAGAGGGGATAGGACAGTGTATCTAACACAGCCCGGTCCCAGAGAGAGAGAGAGAGGGAGAAAGGACAGTGTATCTAACACACCCCGGTCCCAGAGAGAGAGGGGGAAAGGACAGTGTATCTAACACACCCCGGTCCCAGAGAGAGAGGGGGGAAAGGACAGTGTATCTAACACACCCCGGTCCCAGAGAGAGAGGGGGGGAAAAGGACAGTGTATCTAACACACCCCGGTCCCAGAGAGAGAGGGGGGAAAGGACAGTGTATCTAACACACCCCGGTCCCAGAGAGAGAGGGGGGGGAAAGGACAGTGTATCTAACACACCCCGGTCCCAGAGAGAGAGGGGGGGAAAAGGACAGTGTATCTAACACACCCCGGTCCCAGAGAGAGAGGGGGGGAAAAGGACAGTGTATCTAACACACCCCGGTCCCAGAGAGAGAGGGGGGAAAGGACAGTGTATCTAACACACCCCGGTCCCAGAGAGAGAGAGGGGGGAAAGGACAGTGTATCTAACACACCCCGGTCCCAGAGTGAGAGAGGGGGGAAAGGACAGTGTATCTAACACACCCCGGTCCCAGAGAGAGAGAGAGAGAGAGGGGGGAAAGGACAGTGTATCTAACACACCCCGGTCCCAGAGAGAGAGAGGGAGGGGAAAGGACAGTGTATCTAACACACCCCGGTCCCAGAGAGAGAGGGGGGAAAAGGACAGTGTATTGAACACACCCCGGTCCCAGAGAGAGAGAGGGGGGAAAGGACAGTGTATCTAACACACCCCGGTCTCAGAGAGAGAGAGGGGGGAAAGGACAGTGTATCTAACACACCCCGGTCCCAGAGAGAGGGGGGAAAGGACAGTGTATCAAACACACCCCGGTCCCAGAGAGAGGGGGGAAAGGACAGTGTATCTAACACGCCCCGGTCCCAGAGAGAGAGAGTGGGGAAAGGACAGTGTATCTAACACACCCCGGTCTCAGAGAGAGAGAGGGGGGAAAGGACAGTGTATCTAACACACCCCGGTCCCTGAGAGAGAGAGGCGGGGGAAAGGACAGTGTATCTAACACACCCCGGTCCCAGAGAGAGAGGGGGGAAAGGACAGTGTATCTAACACACCCCGGTCCCAGAGAGAGAGAGGGGGGAAAGGACAGTGTATCTAACACACCCCGGTCCCAGAGAGAGGGGGGGAAAGGTCAGTGTATCTAACACACCCCGGTCCCAGAGAGAGAGAGGGGGGAAAGGACAGTGTATCTAACACACCCCTGTCCCAGAGAGAGAGAGTGGGGAAAGGACAGTGTATCTAACACACCCCGGTCTCAGAGAGAGAGAGGGGGGAAAGGACAGTGTATCTAACACACCCCTGTCCCAGAGAGAGAGAGTGGGGAAAGGACAGTGTATCTAACACACCCCGGTCTCAGAGAGAGAGAGGGGGGAAAGGACAGTGTATCTAACACACCCCGGTCCCAGAGAGAGGGGGGGAAAGGTCAGTGTATCTAACACACCCCGGTCCCAGAGAGAGGGGGGGAAAGGTCAGTGTATCTAACACACCCCGGTCCCTGAGAGAGAGAGGGGGGGGAAAGGACAGTGTATCTAACACACCCCGGTCCCAGAGAGAGAGGGGGGAAAGGACAGTGTATCTAACACACCCCGGTCTCAGAGAGAGAGAGGGGGGAAAGGACAGTGTATCTAACACACCCCGGTCCCAGAGAGAGAGGGGGGAAAGGACAGTGTATCTAACACACCCCGGTCCCAGAGAGAGAGAGGGGGGAAAGGACAGTGTATCTAACACACCCCGGTCCCAGAGAGAGGGGGGGAAAGGTCAGTGTATCTAACACACCCCGGTCCCTGAGAGAGAGGGGGGAAAGGACAGTGTATCTAACACACCCCGGTCCCAGAGAGAGAGGGGGGAAAGGACAGTGTATCTAACACACCCCGGTCCCAGAGAGAGAGAGAGGGGGGAAAGCACAGTGTATCTAACACACCCCGGTCCCAGAGAGAGAGGGGGGAAAGGACAGTGTATCTAACACGCCCCGGTCCCAGAGAGAGAGAGAGGGGGGAAAGGACAGTGTATCTAACACACCCCGGTCCCAGAGAGAGAGGGGGGAAAGGACAGTGTATCTAACACACCCCGGTCCCAGAGAGAGAGGGGGGAAAGGACAGTGTATCTAACACACCCCGGTCCCAGAGAGAGAGGGGGGAAAGGACAGTGTATCTAACACACCCCGGTCCCAGAGAGAGGGGGGGAAAGGACAGTGTATCTAACACACCCCGGTCCCAGAGAGAGAGGGGGGAAAGGACAGTGTATCTAACACACCCCGGTCCCAGAGAGAGAGAGGGGGGAAAGGACAGTGTATCTAACACACCCCGGTCCCAGAGAGAGGGGGGGAAAGGTCAGTGTATCTAACACACCCCGGTCCCTGAGAGAGAGAGGGGGGGGAAAGGACAGTGTATCTAACACACCCCGGTCCCAGAGAGAGAGAGGGGGGAAAGGACAGTGTATCTAACACACCCCGGTCCCAGAGAGAGAGGGGGGAAAGGACAGTGTATCTAACACACCCCGGTCCCAGAGAGAGAGGGGGGAAAGGACAGAATATCTAACACACCCCGGTCCCAGAGACAGAGTGGGGGGGAAAGGACACCGTATCTAACACACCCCGGTGCCTGAGAGAGAGAGAGGGGGGTAAAGGACAGTGTATCTCACACACCCCGGTCCCAGAGAGAGAGGGGGGAAAGGACAGTGTATCTAACACACCCCGGTCCCAGAGAGAGAGAGAGGGCGGAAAGGACAGTTTATCTAACACACCCCGGTCACAGAGAGAGGGAGAGGGGGGAAAGGACAGTGTATCTAACACACCCCGGTCCCAGAGAGAGAGAGAGGGGGGAAAGGACAGTGTCTCTAACACACCCCAGTCCCAGACAGAGAGAGGGGAAAGGACAGTGCATCTAACACACCCCGGTCCCAGAGAGAGAGAGGGGGGAAAGGACAGTGTATCTAACACACCCCGGTCCCAGAGAGAGAGAGGGGGGAAAGGACAGTGTATCTAACACACCCCGGTCCCAGAGAGAGAGAGAGTGGGGAAAGGACAGTGTATCTAACACACGCCGGTCCCAGAGTGAGAGAGAGGGGGGAAAGGACAGTGTATCTAACACACCCCGGTCCCAGAGAGAGAGGGGGGGGAAGGACAGTGTATCTAACACACCCCGGTCCCAGAGAGAGAGGGGGGGAAACGACAGTGTATCTATCACACCCCGGTCCCAGAGAGAGGGAGGGGGGAAAGGACAGTGTATCTAACACACCCCTGTCCCTGAGAGAGAGAGAGGGGAAAGGACAGTGTATCTAACACACCCCGGTCCCTGAGAGAGAGAGAGGGGAAAGGACAGTGTATCTAACACACCCCGGTCCCAGAGAGAGAGAGGGGGAAAGGACAGTGTATCTAACACACCCCGGTCCCAGAGAGAGAGAGGGGGGAAAGGACAGTGTATCTAACACACCCCGGGCCCAGAGAGAGAGAGAGGGAGAGGACAGTGTATCTAACACACCCCTGTCCCTGAGAGAGAGAGAGGGGAAAGGACAGTGTATCTAACACACCCCGGTCCCTGAGAGAGAGAGAGGGGAAAGGACAGTGTATCTAACACACCCCGGTCCCAGAGAGAGAGAGGGGGGAAAGGACAGTGTATCTAACACACCCCGGTCCCAGAGAGAGAGAGGGGGGAAAGGACAGTGTATCTAACACACCCCGGTCCCAGAGAGAGAGGGGGGAGAGGACAGTGTATCTAACACAGCCCGGTCCCTGAGAGAGAGAGGGGATAGGACAGTGTATCTAACACACCCCGGTCCCAGAGAGAGAGGGGGGAAAGGACAGTGTATCTAACACACCCCGGTCCCAGAGAGAGAGGGGGAAAGGACAGTGTATCTAACACACCCCGGTCCCAGAGAGAGAGGGGGGAAAGGACAGTGTATCTAACACACACCGGTCCCAGAGAGAGAGGGGGGGAAAAGGACAGTGTATCTAACACACCCCGGTCCCAGAGAGAGAGGGGGGGAAAAGGACAGTATATCTAACACACCCCGGTCCCAGAGTGAGAGAGGGGGAAAAGGACAGTGTATGTAACACACCCCGGTCCCAGAGAGAGAGAGAGAGAGGGGGGAAAGGACAGTGTATCTAACACACCCCGGTCCCAGAGAGAGAGAGAGAGAGGGGGGAAAGGACAGTGTATCTAACACACCCCGGTCCCAGAGAGAGGGGGGAAAGGACAGTGTATCTAAAACACCCCGGTCCCAGAGAGAGAGAGAGAGAGAGAGGGGGGGAAAGGACAGTGTATCTAACACACCCCGGTCCCAGAGACAGAGGGGGGAAAGGACAGTGTATCTAACACACCCCGGGCCCAGAGAGAGAGAGAGAGGGGAAAGGACTGTGTATCTAACACAGCCCGGTCCCAGAGAGAGAGAGAGAGAGAGAGAGAGAGGGGGAAAGGACAGTGTATCTAACACACCACGGTCCCAGATAGAGAGAGGGGGGAAAGGACAGTGTATTTAACACACCCCGGTCCCAGAGAGAGAGGGGGGAAAGGACAGTGTATCTAACACACCCCGGTCCCAGAGAGAGAGAGAGAGAGGGGAAAGGACAGTGTATCTAACACAGCCCGGTCCCAGAAAGAGAGAGAGAGAGAGAGAGAGAGAGGGGGAAAGGACAGTGTATCTAACACACCCCGGTCCCAGAGAGAGAGGGGGGAAAGGACAGTGTATCTAACACACCCCTGTCCCAGATAGAGAGAGGGGGGAAAGGACAGTGTATCTAACGCACCCCAGTCCCAGAGAGAGAGCGGGGGGGAAAGGACAGTGTATCTAACACACCCCGGTCCCTGAGAGAGAGAGGGGGGGAAAGGACAGTGTATCTAACACACCCCGGTCCGAGACAGAGAGGGGGGAAAGGACACTGTATCTAACACACCCCGGTCCCAGACAGAGAGGGGGGAAAGGACAGTGTATCGAACACACCCCGGTCCCTGAGAGAGAGAGGGGGGAAAGGACAGTGTATCTAACACACCCCCGTCCCAGACAGAGAGGGGGAAAGGACAGTGGATCTAACACACCCAAGTCCCAGAGAGAGAGGGGGGAAAGGACAGTGGATCTAACACACCCCGCTCCCAGAGAGAGAGAGGGGAGAAAGGACAGTGTATCTAACACACCCCGGTCCCAGAGAGAGAGGGGGGAAAGGACAGTGTATCTAACACACCCCGGTCCCAGAGAGAGAGGGGGAAAGGACAGTGTATCTAACACACCCCGGCCCCAGAGAGAGAGGGGGGAAAGGACAGTGTATCTAACACACCCCGGTCCAAGAGAGAGACAGGGGGTAAAGGACAGTGTATCTAACACACCTCGGTCCCAGAGAGAGGGGGGGAAAGGACAGTGTATCGAACACACCCCGGTCCCAGAGAGAGAGGCGGGAAAGGACAGTGTATCTAACACACCCCGGTCCCAGAGAGAGACAGGGGGTAAAGGACAGTGTATCTAACACACCTCGGTCCCAGAGAGAGGGGGGGAAAGGACAGTGTATCGAACACACCCCGGTCCCAGAGAGAGAGGCGGGAAAGGACAGTGTATCTAACACACCCCGGTCCCAGAGAGAGAGGGGGGAAAAGACAGTGTATCAAACAAACCCCGGTACGAGAGAGAGAGAGGGGGGAAAGGAGAGTGTATCTAACACACCCCGTTCCCAGAGAGAGAGAGAGAGGGGAAAGGACAGTGTATCTAACACACCCCTGTCCGAGAGAGAGAGGGGGGAAAGGACAGTGTATCGAACACACCCCGGTCCCAGAGAGAGAGAGAGGGGGAAAGGACAGTGTATCTAAAACACCCCGGTGCCAGAGAGAGAGAGAGAGAGAGAGAGGGGGCAAGGTCAGTGTATCTAACACACCCCGGTCCCAGAGAGAGAGGGGGGAAAGGACAGTGTATCTAACACACCCCGGTCCCAGAGAGAGAGAGAGGGGGGAAAGGACAGTGTATCTAACACACCCCGGTCCCAGAGAGAGAGAGAGAGGGGAAAGGACAGTGTATCTAACACACCCCTGTCCGAGAGAGAGAGGGGGGAAAGGACAGTGTATCGAACACACCCCGGTCCCAGAGAGAGAGAGAGGGGGAAAGGACAGTGTATCTAACACACCCCGGTCCCAGAGAGAGAGAGGGGGGAAAGGACAGTGTATCTAACACACCCCGGTCCCAGAGTGAGAGGGGGGGAAAAGGACAGTGTATCTAACACACCCCGGTCCCAGAGTGAGAGAGGGGGGAAAGGACAGTGTATCTAACACACCCCGGTCCCAGAGAGAGAGAGAGAGAGGGGGGAAAGGACAGTGTATCTAACACACCCCGGTCCCAGAGAGAGAGAGGGAGGGGAAAGGACAGTGTATCTAACACACCCCAGTCCCAGAGAGAGAGAGAGGGGGAAAGGACAGTGTATCTAACACACCCCGGTCCCAGAGAGAGAGAGGGGGGAAAGGACAGTGTATCTAACACACCCCGGTCCCAGAGAGAGAGAGAGGGGGAAAGGACAGTGTATCTAACACACCCCGGTCCCAGAGAGAGAGAGGGGGGAAAGGACAGTGTATCTAACACACCCCGGTCTCAGAGAGACAGAGGGGGGAAAGGACAGTGTATCGAACACGCCCCGGTCCCAGAGAGAGAGAGTGGGGAACGGACAGTGTACCTAACACCCCCCGGTCCCAGAGAGAGAGGGGGGAAAGGACAGTGTATCTAACACACCCCGGTCCCAGAGAGAGAGAGGGGGGGGAAAGGACAGTGTATCTAACACACCCCGGTCCCAGAGAGAGAGAGGGGGGAAAGGACAGTGTATCTAACACACCCCGGTCCCAGAGAGAGAGGGGGAAAGGATAGTGTATCTGACACGCCCCGGTCCCAGAGAGAGAGAGGGGGGAAAGGACAGTGTATCTAACACACCCCGGTCTCAGAGAGAGAGAGGGGGGAAAGGACAGTGTATCTAACACGCCCCGGTCCCAGAGAGAGAGAGTGGGGAAAGGACAGTGTATCTAACACACCCCGGTCCCAGAGAGAGAGAGGGGGGAAAGGACAGTGTATCTAACACACCCCGGTCCCAGACAGAGAGAGGGGGGGGGAAAGGACAGTGTATCTAACACACCCCGGTCCCAGAGAGAGAGTGGGGAAAGGACAGTGTATCTAACACACCCCGGTCCCAGAGAGAGAGGGGGGAAAGGACAGAATATCTAACACACCCCGGTCCCAGAGACAGAGGAGGGGGGAAAGGACACCGTATCTAACACACCCCGGTGCCTGAGAGAGTGGGGGGTAAAGGACAGTGTATCTAACACACCCCGGTCCCAGAGAGAGAGGGGGGAAAGGACAGTGTATCTAACACACCCCGGTCCCAGAGAGAGAGAGAGGGCGGAAAGGACAGATTATCTAACACACCCCGGTCACAGAGAGAGGGAGAGGGGGGAAAGGACAGTGTATCTAACACACCCCGGTCCCAGAGAGAGAGAGAGGGGGGAAAGGACAGTGTCTCTAACACACCCCAGTGCCAGAGAGATAGAGAGGAAAGGACAGTGCATCTAACACACCCCGGTCCCAGAGAGAGAGAGGGGGGAAAGGACAGTGTATCTAACACACCCCGGTCCCAGAGAGAGAGAGGGGGGAAAGGACAGTGTATCTAACACACCCCGGTCCCAGAGAGAGAGAGAGTGGGGAAAGGACAGTGTATCTAACACACCCCGGTCCCAGAGTGAGAGAGAGGGGGGAAAGGACAGTGTATCTAACACACCCCGGTCCCAGAGAGAGAGGGGGGGGAAGGACAGTGTATCTAACACACCCCGGTCCCAGAGAGAGAGGGGGGGAAACGACAGTGTATCTAACACACCCCGGTCCCTGAGAGAGAGAGAGGGGAAAGGACAGTGTATCTAACACACCCCGGTCCCTGAGAGAGAGAGAGGGGAAAGGACAGTGTATCTAACACACCCCAGTCCCAGAGAGAGAGGGGGGAAAGAACAGTGTATCTAACACAGCCCGGTCCCTGAGAGAGAGAGGGGATAGGACAGTGTATCTAACACAGCCCGGTCCCAGAGAGAGAGAGAGAGGGAGAAAGGACAGTGTATCTAACACACCCCGGTCCCAGAGAGAGAGGGGGAAAGGACAGTGTATCTAACACACCCCGGTCCCAGAGAGAGAGGGGGGAAAGGACAGTGTATCTAACACACCCCGGTCCCAGAGAGAGAGAGAGGGGGGAAAGGACAGTGTATCTAACACACCCCGGTCCCAGAGAGAGAGAGAGGGGGGAAAGGACAGTGTATCTAACACACCGCGGTCCCAGAGAGAGAGAGGGGGGAAAGGACAGTGTATCTAACACACCCCGGTCCCAGAGAGAGAGAGGGGGGAAAGGACAGTGTATCTAATACACCCCGGTCCCAGAGAGAGAGAGGGGGGAAAGGACAGTGTATCTAACACACCCCGGTCCCAGAGAGAGAGAGAGTGGGGGGGAAAGGACAGTGTATCTAACACACCCCGATCCCAGAGAGAGAGAGTGGATAGGAGAGTGTATCTAACACACCCCGGTCCCAGAGAGAGAGGGGGGAAAGGACAGTGTATCTAACACACCCCGGTCCCAGAGAGAGAGAGAGTGGGGGGGAAAGGACAGTGTATCTAACACACCCCGATCCCAGAGAGAGAGAGTGGAAAGGAGAGTGTATCTAACACACCCCGGTCCCAGAGAGAGAGGGGGGAAAGGACAGTGTATCTAACACACCCTGGTCCCTGAGAGAGAGAGGGGGGAAAGGACAGTGTATCTAACACACCCCGGTCCCAGACAGAGAGGGGGGGGGAAAGGACAGTGTATCTAACACACCCCGGTCCCAGAGAGAGAGAGGGGGGAAAGGACAGTGTATCGAACACACCCCGGTCCCTGAGAGAGAGAGGGGGGAAAGGACAGTGTATCTAACACACCCAGGTCCCAGAGAGAGAGAGGGGGGAAAGGACAGTGTATCTAACACACCCCGGTCCCAGAGAGAGAGAGAGGGGGGAAAGGACAGTGTATCCAACACACCCCGGTCCCAGAGAGAGAGAGGGGGGAGAGGACAGTGTATCTAACACACCCCGGACCCAGAGAAAGAGAGATAGGAAAGGACAGTGTATCTAACACACCCCGGTCCCAGAGAAAGAGGGGGGAAAGGACAGTGTATCTAACACACCCCGGTCCCAGAGAGAGAGGGGGGAAAGGATAGTGTATCTAACACACCCCGGTCCCAGAGAGAGAGAGAGGGAGGGGAAAGGACAGTGCATCTAACACACCCCGGTCCCAGAGAGAGAGAGTGGGGGAAAGGACAGTGTATCTAACATACCCCGGTCCCAGAGAGTGAGGGGGGAAAGGACAGTGTATCTAACACACCCCGGTCCCAGAGAGAGAGAGAGAGGGGAAAGGACAGTGTATCTAACACACCCCGGACCCTGAGAGAGAGAGAGGGGAGAAAGGACAGTGTATCTAACACACCCCGGTCCCAGAGAGAGGGGGGAAAGGACAGTGTATCGAACACGCCCCGGTCCCAGAGAGAGAGGGAGAAAGGACAGTGTATCTAACACACCCCGGTCCCTGAGAGAGAGAGAGGGGAGAAAGGACAGTGTATCTAACACACCCCGGTCCCTGAGAGAGAGAGAGGGAGAAAGGACAGTGTATCTAACACACCCCGCTCCCAGAGAGAGAGAGGAGGGGGAAAGGACAGTGTATCTAACACACCCCGGTCCCAGAGAGAGAGGGGGGGGGAAAGGACAGTGTATCGAACACGCCCCGGTCCCAGAGAGAGAGGGGGGAAAGAACAGTGTATCTAACACACCCCGGTCTCAGAGAGAGACGGGGGAAAGGACAGTGTATCTAACACACCCCGGTCCCAGATAGAGAGGGGGGAAAGGACAGTGTATCTAACACACCCCGGTCCCAGAGAGAGAGGGGGGGGGGGAAAGGACAGTGTATCTAACACACCCCGGTCCCAGAGAGAGAGAGTGGGTTAAAGGACAGTGTATCTAACACACCCCGGTCCCAGAGAGCGAGGGGGGAAAGGACAGTGTATCTAACACACCGCGGTCCCAGAGAGAGACAGGGGAAAGGACAGTGTATCTAACACACCCCGGTCCCAGAGAGAGAGGGGGGGGGGAAAGGACAGTGTATCTAACACACCCCGGTCACTGAGAGAGGGAGAGGGGAAAGGACAGTGTATCTGACACTACCCCGGTCCCAGAGAGAGAGGGGGGAAAGGACAGTGTATCTAACACACCCCGGTCCCAGAGAGAGAGAGGGGGGAAAGGACAGTGTATCTGACACTACACCGGTCCCAGAGAGAGAGAGACGGGAAAGGACAGTGTACATAACACACCCCGGTCCCATAGAGAGAGGGGGGAAAAGGACAGTGTATCTAACACACCCTGGTCCCAGAGAGAGAGGGGGGAAAGGACAGTGTATCTAACACACCCCGGTCCCAGAGAGAGAGAGAGAGGGGAAAGGACAGTATATCTAACACACCCCGGACCCTGAGAGAGAGAGAGGGGAGAAAGGACAGTGTATCTAACACACCCCGGTCCCAGAGAGAGGGGGGAAAGGACAGTGTATCGAACACGCCCCGGTCCCAGAGAGAGAGGGAGAAAGGACAGTGTATCTAACACACCCCGGTCCCTGAGAGAGAGAGAGGGGAGAAAGGACAGTGTATCTAACACACCCCGGTCCCAGAGAGAGAGGGGGGAAAGGATAGTGTATCTAACACACCCCGGTCCCAGAGAGAGAGAGAGGGAGGGGAAAGGACAGTGCATCTAACACACCCCGGTCCCAGAGAGAGAGAGTGGGGGAAAGGACAGTGTATCTAACATACCCCGGTCCCAGAGAGAGAGAGAGAGGGGAAAGGACAGTGTATCTAACACACCCCGGACCCTGAGAGAGAGAGAGGGGAGAAAGGACAGTGTATCTAACACACCCCGGTCCCAGAGAGAGGGGGGAAAGGACAGTGTATCGAACACGCCCCGGTCCCAGAGAGAGAGGGAGAAAGGACAGTGTATCTAACACACCCCGGTCCCTGAGAGAGAGAGAGGGGAGAAAGGACAGTGTATCTAACACACCCCGGTCCCTGAGAGAGAGAGAGGGAGAAAGGACAGTGTATCTAACACACCCCGCTCCCAGAGAGAGAGAGGAGGGGGAAAGGACAGTGTATCTAACACACCCCGGTCCCAGAGAGAGAGGGGGGGGGAAAGGACAGTGTATCGAACACGCCCCGGTCCCAGAGAGAGAGGGGGGAAAGAACAGTGTATCTAACACACCCCGGTCTCAGAGAGAGACGGGGGAAAGGACAGTGTATCTAACACACCCCGGTCCCAGATAGAGAGGGGGGAAAGGACAGTGTATCTAACACACCCCGGTCCCAAAGAGAGAGAGAGAGGGGGAAAGGACAGTGTATCTAACACACCCCGGTCCCAGAGAGAGAGGGGGGGGGGGAAAGGACAGTGTATCTAACACACCCCGGTCCCAGAGAGAGAGGGGGGAAAGGACAGTGTATCTAACACACCGCGGTCCCAGAGAGAGACAGGGGAAAGGACAGTGTATCTAACACACCCCGGTCCCAGAGAGAGAGGGGGGGGGGGAAAGGACAGTGTATCTAACACACCCCGGTCACTGAGAGAGGGAGAGGGGAAAGGACAGTGTATCTAACACACCCCGGTCCCAGAGAGAGAGAGGGGGGAAAGGACAGTGTATCTGACACTACACCGGTCCCAGAGAGAGAGAGACGGGAAAGGACAGTGTATCTAACACACCCCGGTCCCAGAGAGAGAGGGGGGAAAGGACAGTGTATCTAACACACCCTGGTCCCAGAGAGAGAGGGGGGAAAAGGACAGTGTATCTAACACACCCTGGTCCCAGAGAGAGAGGGGGGAAAGGACAGTGTATCTAACACACCCCGGTCCCAGAGAGAGAGGGGGGAAAGGACAGTGTATCTAACACACCCCGGTCCCAAAGAGAGAGAGAGGGGGGGAAAGGACAGTGTATCTAACACACGCCGCTCCCAGAGAGAGAGAGGAGGGGGAAAGGACAGTGTATCTAACACACCCCGGTCCCAGAGAGAGAGGGGGGGGGGAAAGGACAGTGTATCTAACACACCCCGGTCCCAGAGAGAGAGGGGGGAAAGGACAGTGTATCTGACACACCCCGGTCCCAGAGAGAGAGAGGGGGGAAAGGACAGTGTATCTAACACACCCCGGTCCCAGAGAGAGAGGGGGGAAAGGACAGTGTATCTAACACACCCCGGTCCCAGAGAGAGTCGGGGGGAAAGGACAGTGTATCTAACACACCCTGGTCCCAGAGAGAGAGGGGGGGAAAGGACAGTGTATCTAACACACCCCGGTCCCAGAGAGAGAGGGGGGGAAAGGACAGTGTATCTAACACACCCCGGTCCCAGAGAGAGAGAGAGGGGGGAAAGGACAGTGTATCTAACACACCCCGGTCCCAGAGAGAGAGAGAGGGGGGAAAGGACAGTGTATCTAACACACCGCGGTCCCAGAGAGAGAGAGGGGGGAAAGGACAGTGTATCTAACACACCCCGGTCCCAGAGAGAGAGAGGGGGGAAAGGACAGTGTATCTAACACACCCCGGTCCCAGAGAGAGAGAGAGTGGGGGGGAAAGGACAGTGTATCTAACACACCCCGATCCCAGAGAGAGAGAGAGTGGAAAGGAGAGTGTATCTAACACACCCCGGTCCCAGAGAGAGAGGGGGGAAAGGACAGTGTATCTAACACACCCTGGTCCCTGAGAGAGAGAGGGGGGAAAGGACAGTGTATCTAACACACCCCGGTCCCAGACAGAGAGGGGGGGGGAAAGGACAGTGTATCTAACACACCCCGGTCCCAGAGAGAGAGAGGGGGGAAAGGACAGTGTATCGAACACATCCCGGTCCCTGAGAGAGAGAGGGGGGAAAGGACAGTGTATCTAACACACCCAGGTCCCAGAGAGAGAGAGGGGGGAAAGGACAGTGTATCTAACACACCCAGGTCCCAGAGAGAGAGAAAGGGAGGGGAAAGGACAGTGTATCTAACACACCCCGGTCCCAGAGAAAGAGGGGGGAAAGGACAGTGTATCTAACACACCCCGGTCCCAGAGAGAGAGGGGGGAAAGGATAGTGTATCTAACACACCCCGGTCCCAGAGAGAGAGAGAGGGAGGGGAAAGGACAGTGCATCTAACACACCCCGGTCCCAGAGAGAGAGAGTGGGGGAAAGGACAGTGTATCTAACATACCCCGGTCCCAGAGAGAGAGGGGGGGGAAAGGACAGTGTATCTAACACACCCCGGTCCCAGAGAGAGAGAGAGAGGGGAAAGGACAGTGTATCTAACACACCCCGGACCCTGAGAGAGAGAGAGGGGAGAAAGGACAGTGTATCTAACACACCCCGGTCCCAGAGAGAGGGGGGAAAGGACAGTGTATCGAACACGCCCCGGTCCCAGAGAGAGAGGGAGAAAGGACAGTGTATCTAACACACCCCGGCCCCTGAGAGAGAGAGAGGGGAGAAAGGACAGTGTATCTAACACACCCCGGTCCCAGAGAGAGGGGGGAAAGGACAGTGTATCGAACACGCCCCGGTCCCAGAGAGAGAGGGGGGAAAGAACAGTGTATCTAACACACCCCGGTCTCAGAGAGAGACGGGGGAAAGGACAGTGTATCTAACACACCCCGGTCCCAGATAGAGAGGGGGGAAAGGACAGTGTATCTAACACACCCCGGACCCAGAGAGAGAGAGGGGGGAAAGGACAGTGTATCGAACACACCCCGTTCCCAGAGAGAGAGACGGTGGGGGAAAGGACAGTGTATCTAACACGCCCCGGTCCGAGAGAGAGAGGGGGGAAAGGACAGTGTATCTAACACACCCCGGTCCCAGAGAGAGAGGCGGTGGGGGAAAGGACAGTGTATCTAACACACCCCGGTCCCAGAGAGAGAGAGAGCGAGAGAGAGAGAGAGAGGGGGGGATAGGACAGTGTATCTAACACACCCTGGTCCCAGAGAGAGAGGGGGAAAAGACAGTGTATCTAACACACCCCGGTCCCAGAGAGAGAGAGGGGGGGAAAGGACAGTGTATCTAACAAACCCCGGTCCCAGAGAGAGAGGGGAAAGGACAGTGTAGCTAACACACCACGGTCCCAGATAGACAGAGGGGGGAAAGGACAGTGTGTCTAACACACCCCGGTCCCAGAGAGAGAGAGGGGGGAAACAACAGTGTAACTAACACCCCTCAGGTCCCAGAGAGAGAGAGAGGGGAAAGGACAGTGTATCGAACACACGCCTGTCCCAGAGCGAGAGGGGGGTAAGGACAGTGTATCTAACACACCCCGGTCCCAGAGAGAGAGAGGGGGGAAACGACAGTGTAACTAACACCCCCCAGGTCCCAGAGAGAGAGAGAGGGGAAAGGACAGTGTATCTAACACACCCCGGTCCCTGAGAGAGAGAGGGGGGAAAGGACAGTGTATCTAACACACCCAGGACCCAGAGAGAGAGAGGGGGGAAAGGACAGTGTATCTAACACACCCAGGTCCCAGAGAGAGAGAGAGGGGGGAAAGGACAGTGTATCCAACACACCCCGGTCCCAGAGAGAGAGAGGGGGGAGAGGACAGTGTATCTAACACACCCCGGACCCAGAGAAAGAGAGATAGGAAAGGACAGTGTATCTAACACACCCCGGTCCCAGAGAAAGAGGGGGGAAAGGACAGTGTATCTAACACACCCCGGTCCCAGAGAGAGAGGGGGGAAAGGATAGTGTATCTAACACACCCCGGTCCCAGAGAGAGAGAGAGGGAGGGGAAAGGACAGTGCATCTAACACACCCCGGTCCCAGAGAGAGAGAGTGGGGGAAAGGACAGTGTATCTAACATACCCCGGTCCCAGAGAGAGAGGGGGGAAAGGACAGTGTATCTAACACACCCCGGTCCCAGAGAGAGAGAGAGAGGGGAAAGGACAGTGTATCTAACACACCCCGGACCCTGAGAGAGAGAGAGGGGAGAAAGGACAGTGTATCTAACACACCCCGGTCCCAGAGAGAGGGGGGAAAGGACAGTGTATCGAACACGCCCCGGTCCCAGAGAGAGAGGGAGAAAGGACAGTGTATCTAACACACCCCGGTCCCTGAGAGAGAGAGAGGGGAGAAAGGACAGTGTATCTAACACACCCCGGTCCCAGAGAGAGGGGGGAAAGGACAGTGTATCGAACACGCCCCGGTCCCAGAGAGAGAGGGGGGAAAGAACAGTGTATCTAACACACCCCGGTCTCAGAGAGAGACGGGGGAAAGGACAATGTATCTAACACACCCCGGTCCCAGATAGAGAGGGGGGAAAGGACAGTGTATCTAACACACCCCGGTCTCAGAGAGAGACGGGGGAAAGGACAGTGTATCTAACACACCCCGGTCCCAGATAGAGAGGGGGGAAAGGACAGTGTATCTAACACACCCCGGACCCAGAGAGAGAGAGGGGGGAAAGGACAGTGTATCGAACACACCCCGTTCCCAGAGAGAGAGACGGTGGGGGAAAGGACAGTGTATCTAACACGCCCCGGTCCGAGAGAGAGAGGGGGGAAAGGACAGTGTATCTAACACACCCCGGTCCCAGCGAGAGAGCGGGGGAAAGGACAGTGTATCTAACACACCCCGGTCCCAGAGAGAGAGGCGGTGGGGGAAAGGACAGTGTATCGAACACACCCCGGTCCCAGAGAGAGAGAGAGCGAGAGAGAGAGAGAGAGGGGGGGATAGGACAGTGTATCTAACACACCCCGGTCCCAGAGAGAGAGAGGGGGGGAAAGGACAGTGTATCTAACAAACCCCGGTCCCAGAGAGAGAGGGGAAAGGACAGTGTAGCTAACACACCACGGTCCCAGATAGACAGAGGGGGGAAAGGACAGTGTGTCTAACACACCCCGGTCCCAGAGAGAGAGAGGGGGGAAACAACAGTGTAACTAACACCCCTCAGGTCCCAGAGAGAGAGAGAGGGGAAAGGACAGTGTATCTAACACACGCCTGTCCCAGAGAGAGAGGGGGGAAAGGACAGTGTATCTAACACACCCCGGTCCCAGAGAGAGAGAGGGGGGAAACGACAGTGTAACTAACACCCCCCAGGTCCCAGAGAGAGAGAGAGGGGAAAGGACAGTGTATCTAACACACCCCGGTCCCAGAGAGAGAGAGGGGGGAGAGGACAGTGTATCTAACACACCCCGGACCCAGAGAGAGAGAGAGAGAGGGGGGGGGAAAGGACAGTGTATCTAACACACCCCGGTCCCAGAGAGAGAGAGAGAGAGAGGGGGGGGAAAGGACAGTGTATCTAACACACCCCGGTCCCAGAGAGAGAGAGGGGGGAAAGGACAGTGTATCTAACACACCCCGGTCCCAGAGAGAGAGGGGGGAAAGGACAGTGTATCTAACACACCCCGGTCCCAGAGAGAGAGGGGGGGAAAGGACAGTGTATCTAACACACCCCGGTCCCAAAGAGAGCGAGGGGGGAAAAGGACAGTGTATCTAACACACCCCGGTCCCAGCGAGAGAGCGGGGGAAAGGACAGAGTATCTAACACACCCCGGTCCCCGAGAGGGTGGGGAAAGGACAGTGTATCTAACACACCCCAGTCCCAGAGAGAGAGGGGGGGAAAGGACAGTGTATCTAACACACCCCGGTCCCAGAGAGAGAGGGAGGAAAGGACAGTGTATCTAACACACCCCGGTCCCAGAGAGAGAGGGGGGAAAGGACAGTGTATCTAACACACCCCGGTCCCAGAGAGAGAGAGAGAGAGGGGGGAAAGGACAGTGTATCTAACACACCCCGGTCCCAGAGAGAGAGGGGGGTGGAATGGACAGTGTATCTAACACACCCCGGTCCCAGGGAGAGAGGGGGGAAAAGGACAGTGTATCTAACACACCCCGGTCCCAGAGAGAGAGGCGGTGGGGGAAAGGACAGTGTATCTAACACACCCCGGTCCCAGAGAGAGAGAGAGCGAGAGAGAGAGAGAGTGGGGGGGAAAGGACAGTGTATCTAACACACCCCGGTCCCAGGGAGAGAGGGGGGAAAGGACAGTGTATCTAACACACCCCGGTCCCTGAGAGAGAGAGGGGGGAAAGGACAGTGTATCGAACACACCCCGGTCCCAGACAGAGAGAGAGAGAGAGAGAGAGAGTGGGGGAAAGGACAGTGTATCTAACTTACCCCGGTCCCAGAGAGAGAGGGGAAAGGACAGTGTATCTAACACACCCCGGTCCCTGAGAGAGAGAGGGAGGGGAAAGGACAGTGTATCTAACACACCCCGGTCCCTGAGAGAGAGGGGGGGAGGGGACAGTGTATCTAACACACCCCGGTCCCAGAGAGAGAGAGGGAGGGGGGAAAGGACAGTGTATCTAACACACCCCGGTCCCAGAGAGAGAGGGGGGAAAGGACAGTGTATCTAACACACACCCCGGTCCCAGAGAGAGAGAGGGAGGGGGGAAAGGACAGTGTATCTAACACACCCCGGTCCCAGAGAGAGAGGGGGGAAAGGACAGTGTATCTAACACACCCCGGTCCCAGAGAGAGAGAGGGGGGAAAGGACAGTGTATCTAACACACCCCGGTCCCAAAGAGAGCGAGGGGGGAAAAGGACAGTGTATCTAACACACCCCGGTCCCAGCGAGAGAGCGGGGGAAAGGACAGTGTATCTAACACACCCCGGTCACAGAGAGGGTGGGGAAAGGACAGTGTATCTAACACACCCCAGTCCCAGAGAGAGAGGGGGGGAAAGGACAGTGTATCTAACACACCCCGGTCCCAGAGAGAGAGGGAGGAAAGGACAGTGTATCTAACACACCCCGGTCCCAGAGAGAGAGGGGGGTGGAATGGACAGTGTATCTAACACACCCCGGTCCCAGGGAGAGAGGGGGGAAAAGGACAGTGTATCTAACACACCCCGGTCCCAGAGAGAGAGGCGGTGGGGGAAAGGACAGTGTATCTAACACACCCCGGTCCCAGAGAGAGAGAGAGCGAGAGAGAGAGAGAGTGGGGGGGAAAGGACAGTGTATCTAACACACCCCGGTCCCAGGGAGAGAGGGGGGAAAGGACAGTGTATCTAACACACCCCGGTCCCTGAGAGAGAGAGGGGGGAAAGGACAGTGTATCGAACACACCCCGGTCCCAGACAGAGAGAGAGAGAGAGAGAGAGAGTGGGGGAAAGGACAGTGTATCTAACTTACCCCGGTCCCAGAGAGAGAGGGGAAAGGACAGTGTATCTAACACACCCCGGTCCCTGAGAGAGAGAGGGAGGGGAAAGGACAGTGTATCTGACACACCCCGATCCCAGAGAGAGAGGGGGGAAAGGACAGTGTATCTAACACACCCCAGTCCCACAGAGAGAGAGGGAGGGGGGAAAGGACAGTGTATCTAACACACCCCGGTCCCAGAGAGAGAGAGGGGGGAAAGGACAGTGGTTCTAACACACCCCGGTCCCAGAGAGAGAGAGAGGGGAAAGGACAGTGTATCTAACACACCCCGGTCCCAGAGAGAGAGGGGGGTAAGGACAGTGTATCTTACACACCCCGGTCACAGAGAGAGAGAGGGGAAAGGACAGTGTATCTAACACACCCCGGTCCCAGAGAGAGAGAGGGAGGAAAGGACAGTGTATCTAACACACCCTGGTCCCAGAGAGAGAGAGGGAGGAAAGGACAGTGTATCTAACACACCCCGGTCCCAGAGAGAGAGAGGGAGGAAAGGACAGTGTATCTAACACACCCCGGTCCCAGAGAGAGAGAGGGGGAAAGGACAGTGTATTGAACACACCCCGGTCCTAGAGAGAGAGGGGGGAAAGGACAGTGTATCTAACACACCCCAGTCCCAGAGAGAGAGGGGGGAAAGGACAGTGTATCTAACACACCCCGGTCCCAGAGAGAGAGGGGGAAAGGACAGTGTATCTAACACACCCCGGTCCCAGAGAGAGAGAGGGGGGAAAGGACAGTGTATCTAACACACCCCGGTCCCAGACAGAGGGGGGGAAAGGACAGTGTATCTAACACACCCCGGTCCCAGAGAGAGAGAGAGGAAAGGACAGTGTATCTAACACACCCCGGTCCCAGAGAGAGAGAGGGGGAAAAGGACAGTGTATCTAACACACCCCGGTCCCAGAGAGAGAGAGGGGGGAAAGGACAGTGTATCCAACACACCCCGGTCCTAGAGAGAGAGGGGGGGAAAGGACAGTGTATCTAACACACCCCGGTCCCAGAGAGAGAGAGAGGGGGGAAAGGACAGTGTATCTAACACACCCCGGTCCCAGACAGAGGGGGGGAAAGGACAGTGTATCTAACACACCCCGGTCCCAGAGAGAGTGTGGGGATAGGAAAATGCATTTAACACACCCTGGTCCCAAAGAGAGAGGGGGGATAGGACAGTGTATCTAACACACCCTGGTCCCAGAGAGAGAGGGGGGTGGAATGGACAGTGTATCTGACACACCCCGCTCCCAGACAGAGAGGGGGGAAAGGACAGTGTATCTAACACACCCCGATCCCAGAGAGAGAGGGGGGAAAGGACAGTGTATCTAACACACCCCGGTCCCAGAGAGAGAGCGGGGGAGAGGACAGTGTATCTAACACACCCCGGTCCCAGAGAGAGAGAGAGGGGGGAAAGGACAGTGTATCTAACACACCCCGGTCCCAGAGAGAGAGAGAGGGGGGAAAGGACAGTGTATCTAACACACCCCGGTCCCAGAGAGAGAGGGGGGAAAGGACAGTGTATCTAACACACCCCGGTCCCAGAGAGAGAGGGGGGTGGAATGGACAGTGTATCTAACACACCCCGGTCCCAGACAGTGAGGGGGACAAGGACAGTGTATCTAACACACCCCGGTCCCAGGGAGAGAGGGAGGAAAGGACAGTGTATCTAACACACCCCGGTCCCAGACAGAGAGAGAGAGAGAGAGAGAGAGAGTGGGGGAAAGGACAGTGTATCTAACACACCCCGGTCCCAGAGAGAGAGGGGAAAGGACAGTGTATCTAACACACCCCAGTCCCAGAGAGAGAGAGGGAGGGGGGAAAGGACAGTGTATCTAACACACCCCGGTCCTAGAGAGAGAGGGGGTGTAAGGACAGTGTATCTAACACACCCCGGTCCCCTAGAGAGAGGGGGGGAAAGGACAGTGTATCTAAAACACCCCGGTCCCAGAGAGAGAGAGGGGGGAAAGGACAGTGGTTCTAACACACCCCGGTCCCAGAGAGAGAGAGGGAGGGGAAAGGACAGTGTATCTAACACACCCCGGTCCCAGTGAGAGAGGGGGAAAGGACAGTGTATATAACACACCCCGGTCCCAGAGAGAGAGGGGGGAAAGGCCAGTGTATCTAACACGCCCCGGTCCCAGAGAGATAGAGGGGGGAAAGGACAGTGAATCTAACACACCCCGGTCCCAGAGAGAGAGAGGGGGGAAAGGACAGTGTATCTAACACACCCCGGTCCCAGAAGAGAGGGGAAAGGACAGTGTATCTAACACACCCCGGTCCCAGAGAGAGAGAGAGGGGAAAGGACAGTGTATCTAACACACCCCGGTCCCAGAAGAGAGGGGAAAGGACAGTGAATCTAACACACCCCGGTCCCAGAGAGAGAGGGGAAAGGACAGTGTATCTAACACACCCCGGTCCCAGAGAGAGAGAGGGGGGAAAGGACAGTGTATCTAACACACCCCGGTCCCAGAGAGAGAGAGAGGGGAACAGGACAGTGTATCTAACACACCCCGGTCCCAGAGAGAGAGGGGGGAAAGGACAGTGTATCTAACACACCCCGGTCCCAGAGAGAGAGGGGGGAAAGGACAGTGTATCTAACACACCCCGGTCCCAGAGAGAGAGAGAGGGGAGAAAGGACAGTGTATCTAACACACCCCGGTCCTAGAGAGAGAGGGGGGAAAGGACAGTGGTTCTAACACACCCCGGTCCCAGAGAGAGAGAGGGAGGGGAAAGGACAGTGTATCTAACACACCCCGGTCCCAGAGAGAGGGGGGAAAGGACAGTGTATCGAACACGCCCCGGTCCCAGAGAGAGAGGGGGGAAAGAACAGTGTATCTAACACACCCCGGTCTCAGAGAGAGACGGGGGAAAGGACAGTGTATCTAACACACCCCGGTCCCAGATAGAGAGGGGGGAAAGGACATTGTATCTAACACACCCCGGACCCAGAGAGAGAGAGGGGGGAAAGGACAGTGTATCGAACACACCCCGTTCCCAGAGAGAGAGACGGTGGGGGAAAGGACAGTGTATCTAACACACCCCGGTCCCAGAGAGAGGGGGGAAAGGACAGTGTATCTAACACACCCCGGTCCCAGAGAGAGAGAGAGCGAGAGAGAGAGAGAGAGGGGGGGATAGGACAGTGTATCTAACACACCCTGGTCCCAGAGAGAGAGGGGGAAAGGACAGTGTATCTAACACACCCCGGTCCCAGAGAGAGAGAGGGGGGGAAAGGACAGTGTATCTAACAAACCCCGGTCCCAGAGAGAGAGGGGAAAGGACAGTGTAGCTAACACACCACGGTCCCAGATAGACAGAGGGGGGAAAGGACAGTGTGTCTAACACACCCCGGTCCCAGAGAGAGAGAGGGGGGAAACAACAGTGTAACTAACACCCCTCAGGTCCCAGAGAGAGAGAGAGGGGAAAGGACAGTGTATCTAACACACGCCTGTCCCAGAGAGAGAGGGGGGTAAGGACAGTGTATCTAACACACCCCGGTCCCAGAGAGAGAGAGGGGGGAAACGACAGTGTAACTAACACCCCCCAGGTCCCAGAGAGAGAGAGAGGGGAAAGGACAGTGTATCTAACACACCCCGGTCCCAGAGAGAGAGAGGGGGGAGAGGACAGTGTATCTAACACACCCCGGACCCAGAGAGAGAGAGAGAGAGGGGGGGGGAAAGGACAGTGTATCTAACACACCCCGGTCCCAGAGAGAGAGAGAGAGAGAGGGGGGGGAAAGGACAGTGTATCTAACACACCCCGGTCCCAGAGAGAGAGGGAGGAAAGGACAGTGTATCTAACACACCCCGGTCCCAGAGAGAGAGGCGGTGGGGGAAAGGACAGTGTATCTAACACACCCCGGTCCCAGAGAGAGAGGGGGGAAAAGGACAGTGTATCTAACACACCCCGGTCCCAGAGAGAGAGGCGGTGGGGGAAAGGACAGTGTATCTAACACACCCCGGTCCCAGAGAGAGAGGGGGGAAAGGACAGTGTATCTAACACACCCCGGTCCCAGAGAGAGAGGGGGGTGGAATGGACAGTGTATCTAACACACCCCGGTCCCAGGGAGAGAGGGGGGAAAAGGACAGTGTATCTAACACACCCCGGTCCCAGAGAGAGAGGCGGTGGGGGAAAGGACAGTGTATCTAACACACCCCGGTCCCAGAGAGAGAGAGAGCGAGAGAGAGAGAGAGTGGGGGGGAAAGGACAGTGTATCTAACACACCCCGGTCCCAGGGAGAGAGGGGGGAAAGGACAGTGTATCTAACACACCCCGGTCCCTGAGAGAGAGAGGGGGGAAAGGACAGTGTATCGAACACACCCCGGTCCCAGACAGAGAGAGAGAGAGAGAGAGAGAGTGGGGGAAAGGACAGTGTATCTAACTTACCCCGGTCCCAGAGAGAGAGGGGAAAGGACAGTGTATCTAACACACCCCGGTCCCTGAGAGAGAGGGGGGGAGGGGACAGTGTATCTAACACACCCCGGTCCCAGAGAGAGAGAGGGAGGGGAAAGGACAGTGTATCTAACACACCCCGGTCCCAGAGAGAGAGAGGGGGGAAAGGACAGTGTATCTAACACACCCCGGTCCCAGAGAGAGAGAGAGGGGGAAAGGACAGTGTATCTAACACACCCCGGTCCCAGAGAGAGAGAGGGAGGGGGGAAAGGACAGTGTATCTAACACACCCCGGTCCCAGAGAGAGAGAGGGAGGGGGGAAAGGACAGTGTATCTAACACACCCCGGTCCCAGAGAGAGAGAGGGAGGGGGGAAAGGACAGTGTATCTAACACACCCCGGTCCCAGAGAGAGAGAGAGGGGGGAAAGGACAGTGTATCTAACACACCCCGGTCCCAGAGAGAGAGGGGGGTGGAATGGACAGTGTATCTAACACACCCCGGTCCCAGACAGTGAGGGGGACAAGGACAGTGTATCTAACACAACCCGGTCCCAGAGAGAGAGTGGGGGGGAAAGGACAGTGTATCTAACACACCCCGGTCCCAGGGAGAGAGGGAGGAAAGGACAGTGTATCTAACACACCCCGGTCCCAGAGAGAGAGAGGGGAAAGGACACTGTATCGAACACACCCCGGTCCCAGACAGAGAGAGAGAGAGAGAGAGAGAGTGGGGGAAAGGACAGTGTATCTAACACACCCCGGTCCCAGAGAGAGAGGGGAAAGGACAGTGTATCTAACACACCCCGGTCCCAGAGAGAGAGGGGAAAGGACAGTGTATCTAACACACCCCAGTCCCAGAGAGAGAGAGGGAGGGGGGAAAGGACAGTGTATCTAACACACCCCAGTCCCAGAGAGAGAGAGGGAGGGGGGAAAGGACAGTGTATCTAACACACCCCGGTCCTAGAGAGAGAGGGGGTGTAAGGACAGTGTATCTAACACACCCCGGTCCCAGAGAGAGAGGGGGGAAAGGACAGTGTATCTAACACACCCCGGTCCCAGAGAGAGAGAGGGGGGAAAGGACAGTGTATCTGACACACCCCGATCCCAGAGAGAGAGGGGGGAAAGGACAGTGTATCTAACACACCCCGGTCCCAGAGAGAGAGGGGGGGAAAGGACAGTGTATCTAACACACCCCGGTCCCAGAGTGAGAGAGAGGGGGGAAAGGACAGTGTATCTAACACACCCCGGTCCCAGAGAGAGGGGGAAAAGGACAGTGTATCTAACACACCCCAGTCCCACAGAGAGAGAGGGAGGGGGGATAGGACAGTGTATCTAAAACACCCCGGTCCCAGAGAGAGAGAGGGGGGAAAGGACAGTGGTTCTAACACACCCCGGTCCCAGAGAGAGAGAGGGAGGGGAAAGGACAGTGTATCTAACACACCCCGGTCCCAGAGAGAGAGGGGGAAAGGACAGTGTATATAACACACCCCGGTCCCAGAGAGAGAGGGGGGAAAGGCCAGTGTATCTAACACGCCCCGGTCCCAGAGAGATAGAGGGGGGAAAGGACAGTGAATCTAACACACCCCGGTCCCAGAGAGAGAGAGAGAGGGGAAAGGACAGTGTATCTAACACACCCCGGTCCCAGAAGAGAGGGGAAAGGACAGTGTATCTAACACACCCCAGGCCCAGAGAGAGAGACGGTGGGGGAAAGGACAGTGTATCTAACACACCCTGGTCCCTGAGAGAGAGAGGGGGGAAAGGACAGTGTATCTAACACACCGCGGTCCCAGAGAGAGAGAGGGGGGAAAGGACAGTGTATCTAACACACCCCGGTCCCAGAGAGAGAGAGAGGGGAAAGGACAGTGTATCTAACACACCCCGGTCCCAGAAGAGAGGGGAAAGGACAGTGTATCTAACACACCCCAGGCCCAGAGAGTGAGACGGTGGGGGAAAGGACAGTGTATCTAACACACCCTGGTCCCTGAGAGAGAGAGGGGGGAAAGGACAGTGTATCTAACACACCGCGGTCCCAGAGAGAGAGAGGGGGGAAAGGACAGTGTATCTAACACACCCCGGTCCCAGAGAGAGAGAGGGGGGAAAGGACAGTGTATCTAACACACCCCGGTCCCAGAGAGAGAGGGGGGAAAGGACAGTGTATCTAACACACCCTGGTCCCTATGAGAGAGAGGGGGGAAAGGACAGTGTATCTAACACACCCCGGTCCCAGACAGAGAGGGGGGGGGAAAGGACAGTGTATCTAACACACGCCGGTCCCAGAGAGAGAGAGGGGGGAAAGGACAGTGTATCGAACACACCCCGGTCCCTGAGAGAGAGAAGGGGGAAAGGACAGTGTATCTAACACACCCAGGTCCCAGAGAGAGAGAGGGGGGAAAGGACAGTGTATCTAACACACCCCGGTCCCAGAGAGAGAGAGAGGGGGGAAAGGACAGTGTATCCAACACACCCCGGTCCCAGAGAGAGAGAGGGGGGAGAGGACAGTGTATCTAACACACCCCGGACCCAGAGAAAGAGAGATAGGAAAGGACAGTGTATCTAACACACCCCGGTCCCAGAGAAAGAGGGGGGAAAGGACAGTGTATCTAACACACCCCGGTCCCAGAGAGAGAGGGGGGAAAGGATAGTGTATCTAACACACCCCGGTCCCAGAGAGAGAGAGAGGGAGGGGAAATGACAGTGCATCTAACACACCCCGGTCCCAGAGAGAGAGAGTGGGGGAAAGGACAGTGTATCTAACATACCCCGGTCCCAGAGAGAGAGGGGGGAAAGGACAGTGTATCTAACACACCCCGGTCCCAGAGAGAGAGAGAGAGGGGAAAGGACAGTGTATCTAACACACCCCGGACCCTGAGAGAGAGAGAGGGGAGAAAGGACAGTGTATCTAACACACCCCGGTCCCAGAGAGAGAGGGGGAAAGGCCAGTGTATCTAACACGCCCCGGTCCCAGAGAGATAGAGGGGGGAAAGGACAGTGAATCTAACACACCCCGGTCCCAGAGAGAGAGGGGAAAGGACAGTGTATCTAACACACCCCGGTCCCAGAAGAGAGGGGAAAGGACAGTGTATCTAACACACCCCGGTCTCAGAGAGAGAGGGGGGTAAGGACAGTGTATCTAACACACCCCGGTCACAGAGAGAGAGAGGGGAAAGGACAGTGTATCTAACACACCCCGGTCCCAGAGAGAGAGAGGGAGGAAAGGACAGTGTATCTAACACACCCCGGTCCCAGAGAGAGAGCGGGGGATAGGACAGTGTATCTAACACACCCCGGTCCCAGAGAGAGAGCGGGGGATAGGACAGTGTATCTAACACACCCCGGTCCCAGAGAGAGAGGGGGATAGGACAGTGTATCTAACACACCCCGGTGCCTGAGAGAGTGGGGGGGAAAGGACAGTGTATCTAACACACCCCGGTCCCAGAGAGAGAGAGGGAGGGGAAAGGACAGTGTATCTAACACACCCCGGTCCCAGAGAGAGAGAGGGGAAAGGACAGTGTATCTAACACACCCCGGTCCCAGAGAGAGAGAGAGAGAGGGGGGAAAGGACAGTGTATCTAACACACCCCGGTCTTAGAGAGAGAGGGGGGAAAGGACAGTGTATTGAACACACCCCGGTCTTAGAGAGAGAGGGGGGAAAGGACAGTGTATTGAACACACCCCGGTCCCAGAGAGAGAGAGGGGGGAAAGGACAGTGTATCTGACACACCGCGGTCCTAGAGAGAGAGGGGGGAAAGGACAGTGTATCTAACACACCCCGGTCCCAGAGACAGAGAGGGAGGGGAACGGACAGTGTATCTAACACACCCCGGTCCCAGAGAGAGAGAGGGGGGAAAGGACAGTGTATCTAACACACCCCGGTCCCAGAGAGAGAGGGGGGGGACAGGACAGTGTATCTAACACACCCCGGTCCCAGAGAGAGAGGGGGGGGGGGAAAGGACAGTGTATCTAACACACCCCGGTCCCAGAGAGAGAGAGGGGGAAAAGGACAGTGTATCTAACACACCCCGGTCCCAGAGAGAGAGGGGGGAAAGGACAGTGTATCTAACACACCCCGGTCCCAGAGACAGAGAGGGAGGGGAACGGACAGTGTATCTAACACACCCCGGTCCCAGAGAGAGAGAGGGGGGAAAGGACAGTGTATCTAACACACCCCGGTCCCAGAGAGAGAGGGGGGAAAGGACAGTGTATCTAACACACCCCGGTCCCAGAGAGAGAGGGGGGAAAGGACAGTGTATCTAACACACCCCGGTCCCAGAGAGAGAGGGGGGAAAGGACAGTGTATCTAACACACCCCGGTCCCAGAGAGAGAGAGGGGGAAAAGGACAGTGTATCTAACACACCCCGGTCCCAGAGAGAGAGGGGGGAAAGGACAGTGTATCTAACACACCCCGGTCCCAGAGAGAGAGAGAGAGGGGGGAAAGGACAGTGTATCTAACACACCCCGGTCCCAGAGAGAGAGAGGGAGGGGAACGGACAGTGTATCTAACACACCCCGGTCCCAGAGAGAGAGAGAGAGGGGAAAGGACAGTGTATCTAACACACCCCAGTCCCAGAGAGAGAAAGGGAGGGGGGAAAGGACAGTGTATCTAACACACCCCGGTCCTAGAGAGAGAGGGGGGAAAGGACAGTGTATCTAACACACCCCGGTCCCAGAGAGAGAGAGGGGGGAAAGGACAGTGTATCTGACACACCCCGATCCCAGAGAGAGAGGGGGGAAAGGACAGTGTATCTAACACACCCCGATCCCAGAGAGAGAGAGGGGAAAGGACAGTGTATCTGACACACCCCGATCCCAGAGAGAGAGAGGGGAAAGGACAGTGTATCTAACACACCCCGGTCCCAGAGAGAGAGGGGGGGGAAAGGACAGTGGTTCTAACACACCCCGGTCCCAGAGAGAGAGAGGGAGGGGAAAGGACAGTGTATCTAACACACCCCGGTCCCAGAGAGAGAGAGGGGGGAAAGGACAGTGGTTCTAACACACCCCGGTCCCAGAGAGAGAGAGGGAGGGGAAAGGACAGTGTATCTAACACACCCCGGTCCCAGAAGAGAGGGGAAAGGACAGTGTATCTAACACACCCCGGTCCCAGAGAGAAAGACGGTGGGGGAAAGGACAGTGTATCTAACACACCCCGGTCCCAGAGAGAGAGAGGGGAAAAAGGACAGTGTATCTAACACACCCCGGTCTCAGAGAGAGAGGGGAAAGGACAGTGTATCTAACACACCCCGGTCCCAGAGAGAGAGAGGGGCGAAAGGACAGTGTATCTAACACACCCCGGTCCCTGAGAGAGAGAGGGGGGAAAGGACAGTGTATCTAACACACCCCGGTCCCAGAGAGAGAGAGGGAGGGGAAAGGACATTGTATCTAACACACCCCGGTCCCAGAGAGAGAGGTGGGGGGAAAGGACAGTGTATCTAACACACCCCGGTCCCAGAGAGAGAGGGGGGGGGGAAAGGACAGTGTATCTAACACACCCTGGTCCCTGAGAGAGAGAGGGGGAAAAGGACAGTGTATCTAACACACCCCGGTCCCAGAGAGAGAGGGGGGAAAGGACAGTGTATCTACCACACCCCGGTCCCAGAGAGAGAGAGGGGAAAGGACAGTGTATCTAACACACCCCGGTCCCCGAGAGAGAGGGGGGGAAAGGACAGTGTATCTAACACACCCCGGTCCCAGAGAGAGAGAGGGAGGGGAAAGGACAGTGTATCTAACACACCCCGGTCCCAGAGAGAGAGAGGGGGGGGAAAGGACAGTGTATCTAACACACCCCGGTCCCAGAGAGAGAGAGGGAGGGGAACGGACAGTGTATCTAACACACCCCGGTCCCAGAGAGAGAGGTGGGGGGAAAGGACAGTGTATCTAACACACCCCGGTCCCAGAGAGAGAGGTGGGGGGAAAGGACATTGTATCTAACACACCCCGGTCCCAGAGAGAGAGGTGGGGGGAAAGGACAGTGTATCTAACACACCCCGGTCCCAGAGAGAGAGAGAGAGGGGGGAAAGGACAGTGTATCTAACACACCCCGGTCCCAGAGAGAGAGAGGGAGGGGAAAGGACAGTGTATCTAACACACCCCAGTCCCAGAGAGAGGGGCGAAAGGACAGTGTATCTAACACACCCCGGTCCCAGAGAGAGAGAGGGGGGAAAGGACAGTGTATCTAACACACCCTGGTCCCACAGAGAGAAGGGTGAAAGGACAGTGTATTGAACACACCCCGGTCCCAGAGAGAGAGAGGGGGGAAAGGACAGTGTATCTAACACACCCCGGTCCCAGAGAGAGAAGGGGGAAAGGACAGTGTATTGAACACACCCCGGTCCAAGAGAGAGAGAGGGAGGGGAAAGGACAGTGTATCTAACACACCCCAGTCCCAGAGAGAGAGAGGGAGGGGAAAGGACAGTGTATCTAACACACCCCAGTCCCAGAGAGAGAGAGGGGGGAAAGGACAGTGTATCTAACACACCCCGGTCCCAGAGAGAGAGAGGGGGGAAAGGACAGTGTATCTAACACGCCCCGGACCCAGAGAGAGAGGGGGAAAGAACAGTGTATCTAACACACCCCGGTCCCAGAGAGAGAGAGGGGAAAGGACAGTGTATCTAACACACCCCGGTCCCAGAGAGAGAGAGGGGAAAGGACAGTGTATCTAACACACCCCGGTCCCAGAGAGAGAGAGGGGGAAAAGGACAGTGTATCTAACACACCCCGGTCCCAGAGAGAGAGAGGGGGGATAGGACAGTGTATCTAACACACCCCGGTCCCTGAGAGAGAGAGAGAGGGTGGAAAGGACAGTGTATCTAACGCACCCCGGTCCCAGAGAGAGAGAGGGAGGGGAAAGGACAGTGTATCTAACACACCCCGGTCCCAGAGAGAGCGGGGGGAAAGGACAGTGTATCTAACACACCCCGGTCACAGAGAGAGAGAGGGGGAAAAGGACAGTGTATCTAACACACCCCGGTCCCAGAGAGAGAGGGGGTAAAGGACATTGTATCTTCCACACCCCGGTCCCAGAGAGAGAGAGAGAGGGGGGAAAGGACAGTGTATCTAACACACCCCGCTCCCAGAGAGAGAGAGGAGGGGGAAAGGACAGTGTATCTAACACACCCCGGTCCCAGAGAGAGACGGGGGGAAAGGACAGTGTATCTAACACACCCCGGTCCCAGAGAGAGTCGGGGGGAAAGGACAGTGTATCTAACACACCCTGGTCCCAGAGAGAGAGGGGGGGAAAGGACAGTGTATCTAACACACCCTGGTCCCAGAGAGAGAGGGGGGGAAAGGACAGTGTATCTAACACACCCCGGTCCCAGAGAGAGAGAGAGGGGGGAAAGGACAGTTTATCTAACACACCCCGGTCCCAGAGAGAGAGGGGGGGAAAGGACAGTGTATCTAACACACCCCGGTCCCAGAGAGAGAGAGAGGGGGGAAAGGACAGTGTATCTAACACACCCCGGTCCCAGAGAGAGAGAGAGGGGGGAAAGGACAGTGTATCTAACACACCGCGGTCCCAGAGAGAGAGAGGGGGGAAAGGACAGTGTATCTAACACACACCGGTCCCAGAGAGAGAGAGAGTGGGGGGGAAAGGACAGTGTATCTAACACACCCCGATCCCAGAGAGAGAGAGAGTGGAAATGAGAGTGTATCTAACACACCCCGGTCCCAGAGAGAGAGGGGGGAAAGGACAGTGTATCTAACACACCCTGGTCCCTGAGAGAGAGAGGGGGGAAAGGACAGTGTATCTAACAAACCCCGGTCCCAGAGAGAGAGAGGGGGGGAAAGGACAGTGTATCTAACACACCCCGGTCCCAGAGAGAGAGAGGGGGGAAAGGACAGTGTATCTAACAAACCCCGGTCCCAGAGAGAGAGAGGTGGGGAAAGGACAGTGTATCTAACACACCCCGGTCCCAGAGAGAGAGAGGGGGAAAGGACAGTGTATCTAACACACCCCGGTCCCAGAGAGAGGGAGAGAGAGAGAGAGGGGAAAGGACAGTGTATCTAACACACCCCGGTCCCAGAGAGAGAGAGGGGGGAAAGGACAGTGTATCTAACACACCCCGGTCCCAGAGAGAGGGAGAGAGAGAGAGAGGGGAAAGGACAGTGTATCTAACACACCCCGGTCCCAGAGAGAGAGAGAGGGGAAAGGACAGTGTATCTAACACACCCCAGTCCCAGAGAGAGAGAGGGGGAAAAGGACAGTGTATCTAACACACTCCGGTCCCAGAGAGAGAGGGGGAAAGGACAGTGTATCTAACACACCCCGGTCCCAGAGAGAGAGAGGGGGGAAAGGACAGTGTATCTAACACACCCCGGTCCCAGAGAGAGAGGGGGAAAGGACAGTGTATCTAACACACCCCGGTCCCAGAGAGAGAGAGGGGGGAAAGGACAGTGTATCTAACACACCCCGGTCCCAGAGAGACAGAGGGGGAAAAGGACAGTGTATCTAACACACCCCGGTCCCAGAGAGAGAGAGGGGGGAAAGGACAGTGTATCTAACACACCCCGGTCCCAGAGAGAGAGAGGGGGGAAAGGACAGTGTATCTAACACACCCCGGTCCCAGAGAGAGAGGGGGAAAGGACAGTGTATCTAACACACCCCGGTCCCAGAGAGAGAGAGGGGGGAAAGGACAGTGTATCTAACACACCCCGGTGCCAGAGAGAGAGAGAGGGGGAAAGGACAGTGTATCGAACACACCCCGGTCCCAGAGAGAGAGAGGGGGGAAAGGACAGTGTATCTAACACACCCCGGTCCCAGAGAGACAGAGGGGGAAAAGGACAGTGTATCTAACACACCCCGGTCCCAGAGAGAGAGAGGGGGGAAAGGACAGTGTATCTAACACACCCCGGTCCCAGAGAGAGAGAGGGGGGAAAGGACAGTGTATCTAACACACCCCGGTCCCAGAGAGAGAGGGGGAAAGGACAGTGTATCTAACACACCCCGGTCCCAGAGAGAGAGAGGGGGGAAAGGACAGTGTATCTAACACACCCCGGTCACAGAGAGAGGGAGAGGGGAAAGGACAGTGTATCGAACACACCCCGGTCCCAGAGAGAGAGAGAGAGGGGGGAAAGGACAGTGTATCTAACACACCCCGCTCCCAGAGAGAGAGAGGGAGGGGGGAAAGGACAGTTTATCTAACACACCCCGGTCCCAGAGAGAGAGAGGGGGGAAAGGACAGTGTATCTAACACACCCCGGTCCCAGAGAGAGAGGGGGGAAAGGACAGTGTATCTAACACACCCCGGTCCCAGAGAGAGAGGTGGGGGGAAAGGACAGTGTATCTAACACACCCCGGTCCCAGAGAGAGAGAGAGGGGGAAAGGACAGTGTATCTAACACACCCCGGTCCCAGAGAGAGAGAGGGAGGGGGGAAAGGACAGTTTATCTAACACACCCCGGTCCCAGAGAGAGAGAGGGGGGAAAGGACAGTGTATCTAACACACCCCGGTCCCAGAGAGAGACGGGGGGGAAAGGATAGTGTATCTAAAACACCCCGGTCCCAGAGAGAGAGAGAGAGAGGGGGGGAAAGGACAGTGTATCTAACACACCCCGGTCCCAGAGAGAGAGGGGGGGAAAGGACAGTGTATCTAACACACCCCGGTCCCAGAGAGAGAGAGAGGGGGGAAAGGACAGTTTATCTAACACACCCCGGTCCCAGAGAGAGAGGGGGGGAAAGGACAGTGTATCTAACACACCCCGGTCCCTGAGAGAGAGGGGGGAAAGGACAGTGTATCTAACACACCCCGGTCCCAGAGAGAGAGAGAGGGGGGAAAGGACAGTGTATCTAACACACCCCGGTCCCAGAGAGAGAGAGAGTGGGGGGGAAAGGACAGTGTATCTAACACACCCCGATCCCAGAGAGAGAGAGAGTGGAAAGGAGAGTGTATCTAACACACCCCGGTCCCAGAGAGAGAGGGGGGAAAGGACAGTGTATCTAACACACCCTGGTCCCTGAGAGAGAGAGGGGGGAAAGGACAGTGTATCTAACAAACCCCGGTCCCAGAGAGAGAGAGGGGGGGAAAGGACAGTGTATCTAACACACCCCGGTCCCAGAGAGAGAGAGGGGGGGGGAAAGGACAGTGTATCTAACACACCCCGGTCCCAGAGAGAGAGAGGGGGGAAAGGACAGTGTATCTAACACACCCCGGTCCCAGAGAGAGAGGGGGGAAAGGACAGTGTATCTAACACACCCCGGTCCCAGAGAGAGAGAGGGGGGAAAGGACAGTGTATCTAACACACCCCGGTCCCAGAGAGAGAGGGGGGAAAGGACAGTGTATCTAACACACCCCGGTCCCAGAGAGAGAGAGTGGGTTAAAGGACAGTGTATCTAACACACCCCGGTCCCAGAGAGCGAGGGGGGAAAGGACAGTGTATCTAACACACCGCGGTCCCAGAGAGAGACAGGGGAAAGGACAGTGTATCTAACACAGCCCGGTCCCAGAGAGAGAGGGGGGGGGAAAGGACAGTGTATCTAACACACCCCGGTCACTGAGAGAGGGAGAGGGGAAAGGACAGTGTATCTGACACTACCCCGGTCCCAGAGAGAGAGGGGGGAAAGGACAGTGTATCTAACACACCCCGGTCCCAGAGAGAGAGGGGGGAAAGGACAGTGTATCTAACACACCCCGGTCCCAGAGAGAGGGGGGGGAAAGGACAGTGTATCTAACACACCCCGGTCCCAGAGAGAGAGAGGGGGGAAAGGACAGTGTATCTGACACTACACCGGTCCCAGAGAGAGAGAGACGGGAAAGGACAGTGTACATAACACACCCCGGTCCCATAGAGAGAGGGGGGAAAAGGACAGTGTATCTAACACACCCCGGTCCCAGAGAGAGAGGGGGGAAAGGACAGTGTATCTAACACACCCCGGTCCCAAAGACAGAGAGAGGGGGGGGAAAGGACAGTGTATCTAACACACCCCGCTCCCAGAGAGAGAGAGGAGGGGGAAAGGACAGTGTATCTAACACACCCCGGTCCCAGAGAGAGAGAGGGGAAAGGACAGTGTATCTGACACATCCCGGTCCCAGAGAGAGAGAGGGGGGAAAGGACAGTGTATCTAACACACCCCGGTCCCAGAGAGAGAGGGGGGGAAAGGACAGTGTATCTAACACACCCCGGTCCCAGAGAGAGAGGGGGGGAAAGGACAGTGTATCTAACACACCCCGGTCCCAGAGAGAGAGAGAGGGGGGAAAGGACAGTGTATCTAACACACCCCGGTCCCAGAGAGAGAGGGGGGGAAAGGACAGTGTATCTAACACACCCCGGTCCCAGAGAGAGAGAGAGGGGGGAAAGGACAGTGTATCTAACACACCCCGGTCCCAGAGAGAGAGAGAGGGGGGAAAGGACAGTGTATCTAACACACCGCGGTCCCAGAGAGAGAGAGGGGGGAAAGGACAGTGTATCTAACACACCCCGGTCCCAGAGAGAGAGGGGGGGGAAAGGACAGTGTATCTAACACACCCCGGTCCCAGAGAGAGAGAGAGTGGGGGGGAAAGGACAGTGTATCTAACACACCCCGATCCCAGAGAGAGAGAGAGTGGAAAGGAGAGTGTATCTAACACACCCCGGACCCAAGAGAGAGAGGGGGGAAAGGACACCGTATCTAACACACCTCGGTGCCTGAGAGAGTGGGGGGGAAAGGACAGTGCATCTTACACACCCCGGTCCCAGAGAGAGAGAGGGGGGAAAGGACAGTGTATCTAACACACCTCGGTCCCAGAGAGAGAGGGGGGAAAGGACAGTGTATCTAACACACCCCGGTCCCAGAGAGAGAGAGAGGGGGGAAAGGACAGTGTATCCAACACACCCCGGTCCCAGAGAGAGAGAGGGGGGAGAGGACAGTGTATCTAACACACCCCGGACCCAGAGAAAGAGAGATAGGAAAGGACAGTGTATCTAACACACCCCGGTCCCAGAGAGAGAGGGGGGAAAGGACAGTGTATCTAACACACCCCGGTCCCAGAGAGAGAGGGGGGAAAGGACAGTGTATCTAACACACCCCGGTCCCAGAGAGAGAGAGAGGGAGGGGAAAGGACAGTGCATCTAACACACCCCGGTCCCAGAGAGAGAGAGTGGGGGAAAGGACAGTGTATCTAACATACCCCGGTCCCAGAGAGAGAGGGGGGAAAGGACAGTGTATCTAACACACCCCGGTCCCAGAGAGAGAGAGAGGGGGGAAAGGACAGTGTATCTAACACACCCCGGTCCCTGAGAGAGAGAGAGGGGAGAAAGGACAGTGTATCTAACACACCCCGGTCCCAGAGAGAGGGGGGAAAGGACAGTGTATCTAACACACCCCGGTCCCAGAGAGAGAGAGAGTGGGGGGGAAAGGACAGTGTATCTAACACACCCCGATCCCAGAGAGAGAGAGAGTGGAAAGGAGAGTGTATCTAACACACCCCGGACCCAAGAGAGAGAGGGGGGAAAGGACACCGTATCTAACACACCTCGGTGCCTGAGAGAGTGGGGGGGAAAGGACAGTGCATCTTACACACCCCGGTCCCAGAGAGAGAGAGGGGGGAAAGGACACCGTATCTAACACACCTCGGTCCCAGAGAGAGAGGGGGGAAAGGACAGTGTATCTAACACACCCCGGTCCCAGAGAGAGAGAGAGGGGGGAAAGGACAGTGTATCCAACACACCCCGGTCCCAGAGAGAGAGAGGGGGGAGAGGACAGTGTATCTAACACACCCCGGACCCAGAGAAAGAGAGATAGGAAAGGACAGTGTATCTAACACACCCCGGTCCCAGAGAAAGAGGGGGGAAAGGACAGTGTATCTAACACACCCCGGTCCCAGAGAGAGAGGGGGGAAAGGACAGTGTATCTAACACACCCCGGTCCCAGAGAGAGAGAGAGGGAGGGGAAAGGACAGTGCATCTAACACACCCCGGTCCCAGAGAGAGAGAGTGGGGGAAAGGACAGTGTATCTAACACACCCCGGTCCCAGAGAGAGAGAGAGGGGGGAAAGGACAGTGTATCTAACACACCCCGGTCCCTGAGAGAGAGAGAGGGGAGAAAGGACAGTGTATCTAACACACCCCGGTCCCAGAGAGAGGGGGGAAAGGACAGTGTATCGAACACGCCCCGGTCCCAGAGAGAGAGGGAGAAAGGACAGTGTATCTAACACACCCCGGTACCAGAGAGAGAGAGAGGGGGAAATGACAGTGTATCTAACACACCCCGGTCACAGAGAGAGAGGGGGGAAAGGACAGTGTATCTAACACACCCCGGTCCCAGAGAGAGAGAGGGGGGAAAGGACACCGTATCTAACACACCCCGGTCTCTGACAGAGTGGGGGGGAAAGGACAGTGTATCTAACACACCCCGGTCCCAGAGAGAGAGGGGGGAAAGGACAGTGTATCTAACACACCCCGGTCCCAGATAGAGAGGGGGGAAAGGACAGTGTATCTAACACACCCCGGTCCCAGAGAGAGAGGGGGGAAAGAACAGTGTATCTAACACACCCCGGTCTCAGAGAGAGAGGGGGGAAAGGACAGTGTATCTAACACACCCCGGTCCCAGATAGAGAGAGGGGGGGGAAGGACAGTGTATCTAACACACCCCGGTCCCAGAGTGAGAGAGAGGGGGGAAAGGACAGTGTATCTAACACACCCCGGTCCCAGAGAGAGAGGGGGGAAAGGACAGTGTATCTAACACACCGCGGTCCCAGAGAGAGAGAGAGGGGGGAAAGGACAGTGTATCTAACACACCCCGGTCCCAGAGAGAGAGGGGGGGGGGAAAGGACAGTGTATCTAACACACCCCGGTCCCAGAGTGAGAGAGAGGGGGGAAAGGACAGTGTATCTAACACACCCCGGTCCCAGAGAGAGAGGGGGGGGGGGAAAGGACAGTGTATCTAACACACCCCGGTCCCAGAGAGAGAGACGGTGGGGGAAAGGACAGTGTATCTAACACGCCCCGGTCCGAGAGAGAGCGGGGTGAAATGACAGTGTATCTAACACACCCCGGACCCAGAGAGAGAGAGGGGGGAAAGGACAGTGTATCGAACACACCCCGTTCCCAGAGAGAGAGACGGTGGGGGAAAGGACAGTGTATCTAACACGCCCCGGTCCGAGAGAGAGAGGGGGGAAAGGACAGTGTATCTAACACACCCCGGTCCCAGAGAGAGAGAGAGTGGGGGGGGAAAGGACAGTGTAACTAACACACCCCGATCCCAGAGAGAGAGAGAGTGGAAAGGAGAGTGTATCTAACACACCCCGGTCCCAGAGAGAGAGGGGGGAAAGGACAGTGTATCTAACACACCCTGGTCCCTGAGAGAGAGAGGGGGGAAAGGACAGTGTATCTAACAAACCCCGGTCCCAGAGAGAGAGAGGGGGGGAAAGGACAGTGTATCTAACACACCCCGGTCCCAGAGAGAGAGAGGGGGGAAAGGACAGTGTATCTAACACACCCCGGTCCCAGAGAGAGAGGGGGGAAAGGACAGTGTATCTAACACACCCCGGTCCCAGAGAGAGAGAGTGGGTTAAAGGACAGTGTATCTAACACACCCCGGTCCCAGAGAGCGAGGGGGGAAAGGACAGTGTATCTAACACACCGCGGTCCCAGAGAGAGACAGGGGAAAGGACAGTGTATCTAACACAGCCCGGTCCCAGAGAGAGAGGGGGGGGGAAAGGACAGTGTATCTAACACACCCCGGTCACTGAGAGAGGGAGAGGGGAAAGGACAGTGTATCTGACACTACCCCGGTCCCAGAGAGAGAGGGGGGAAAGGACAGTGTATCTAACACACCCCGGTCCCAGAGAGAGAGGGGGGAAAGGACAGTGTATCTAACACACCCCGGTCCCAGAGAGAGGGGGGGGAAAGGACAGTGTATCTAACACACCCCGGTCCCAGAGAGAGAGAGGGGGGAAAGGACAGTGTATCTGACACTACACCGGTCCCAGAGAGAGAGAGACGGGAAAGGACAGTGTACATAACACACCCCGGTCCCATAGAGAGAGGGGGGAAAAGGACAGTGTATCTAACACACCCCGGTCCCAGAGAGAGAGGGGGGAAAGGACAGTGTATCTAACACACCCCGGTCCCAAAGACAGAGAGAGGGGGGGGAAAGGACAGTGTATCTAACACACCCCGCTCCCAGAGAGAGAGAGGAGGGGGAAAGGACAGTGTATCTAACACACCCCGGTCCCAGAGAGAGAGAGCGGAAAGGACAGTGTATCTGACACATCCCGGTCCCAGAGAGAGAGAGGGGGGAAAGGACAGTGTATCTAACACACCCCGGTCCCAGAGAGAGAGGGGGGGAAAGGACAGTGTATCTAACACACCCCGGTCCCAGAGAGAGAGGGGGGGAAAGGACAGTGTATCTAACACACCCCGGTCCCAGAGAGAGAGAGAGGGGGGAAAGGACAGTGTATCTAACACACCCCGGTCCCAGAGAGAGAGGGGGGGAAAGGACAGTGTATCTAACACACCCCGGTCCCAGAGAGAGAGAGAGGGGGGAAAGGACAGTGTATCTAACACACCCCGGTCCCAGAGAGAGAGAGAGGGGGGAAAGGACAGTGTATCTAACACACCGCGGTCCCAGAGAGAGAGAGGGGGGAAAGGACAGTGTATCTAACACACCCCGGTCCCAGAGATAGAGAGGGGGGAAAGGACAGTGTATCTAACACACCCCGGTCCCAGAGAGAGAGAGAGTGGGGGGGAAAGGACAGTGTATCTAACACACCCCGATCCCAGAGAGAGAGAGAGTGGAAAGGAGAGTGTATCTAACACACCCCGGACCCAAGAGAGAGAGGGGGGAAAGGACACCGTATCTAACACACCTTGGTGCCTGAGAGAGTGGGGGGGAAAGGACAGTGCATCTTACACACCCCGGTCCCAGAGAGAGAGAGGGGGGAAAGGACACCGTATCTAACACACCTCGGTCCCAGAGAGAGAGGGGGGAAAGGACAGTGTATCTAACACACCCCGGTCCCAGAGAGAGAGAGAGGGGGGAAAGGACAGTGTATCCAACACACCCCGGTCCCAGAGAGAGAGAGGGGGGAGAGGACAGTGTATCTAACACACCCCGGACCCAGAGAAAGAGAGATAGGAAAGGACAGTGTATCTAACACACCCCGGTCCCAGAGAAAGAGGGGGGAAAGGACAGTGTATCTAACACACCCCGGTCCCAGAGAGAGAGGGGGGAAAGGACAGTGTATCTAACACACCCCGGTCCCAGAGAGAGAGAGAGGGAGGGGAAAGGACAGTGCATCTAACACACCCCGGTCCCAGAGAGAGAGAGTGGGGGAAAGGACAGTATATCTAACATACCCCGGTCCCAGAGAGAGAGGGGGGAAAGGACAGTGTATCTAACACACCCCGGTCCCAGAGAGAGAGAGAGGGGTGAAAGGACAGTGTATCTAACACACCCCGGTCCCTGAGAGAGAGAGAGGGGAGAAAGGACAGTGTATCTAACACACCCCGGTCCCAGAGAGAGGGGGGAAAGGACAGTGTATCTAACACACCCCGGTCCCAGAGAGAGAGAGAGTGGGGGGGAAAGGACAGTGTATCTAACACACCCCGATCCCAGAGAGAGAGAGAGTGGAAAGGAGAGTGTATCTAACACACCCCGGACCCAAGAGAGAGAGGGGGGAAAGGACACCGTATCTAACACACCTCGGTGCCTGAGAGAGTGGGGGGGAAAGGACAGTGCATCTTACACACCCCGGTCCCAGAGAGAGAGAGGGGGGAAAGGACACCGTATCTAACACACCCAGGTCCCAGAGAGAGAGGGGGGAAAGGACAGTGTATCTAACACACCCCGGTCCCAGAGAGAGAGAGAGGGGGGAAAGGACAGTGTATCCAACACACCCCGGTCCCAGAGAGAGAGAGGGGGGAGAGGACAGTGTATCTAACACACCCCGGACCCAGAGAAAGAGAGATAGGAAAGGACAGTGTATCTAACACACCCCGGTCCCAGAGAAAGAGGGGGGAAAGGACAGTGTATCTAACACACCCCGGTCCCAGAGAGAGAGGGGGGAAAGGACAGTGTATCTAACACACCCCGGTCCCAGAGAGAGAGAGAGGGAGGGGAAAGGACAGTGCATCTAACACACCCCGGTCCCAGAGAGAGAGAGTGGGGGAAAGGACAGTGTATCTAACACACCCCGGTCCCAGAGAGAGAGAGAGGGGGGAAAGGACAGTGTATCTAACACACCCCGGTCCCTGAGAGAGAGAGAGGGGAGAAAGGACAGTGTATCTAACACACCCCGGTCCCAGAGAGAGGGGGGAAAGGACAGTGTATCGAACACGCCCCGGTCCCAGAGAGAGAGGGAGAAAGGACAGTGTATCTAACACACCCCGGTACCAGAGAGAGAGAGAGGGGGAAATGACAGTGTATCTAACACACCCCGGTCACAGAGAGAGAGGGGGGAAAGGACAGTGTATCTAACACACCCCGGTCCCAGAGAGAGAGAGGGGGGAAAGGACACCGTATCTAACACACCCCGGTCTCTGACAGAGTGGGGGGGAAAGGACAGTGTATCTAACACACCCCGGTCCCAGAGAGAGAGGGGGGAAAGGACAGTGTATCTAACACACCCCGGTCCCAGATAGAGAGGGGGGAAAGGACAGTGTATCTAACACACCCCGGTCCCAGAGAGAGAGGGGGGAAAGAACAGTGTATCTAACACACCCCGGTCTCAGAGAGAGAGGGGGGAAAGGACAGTGTATCTAACACACCCCGGTCCCAGATAGAGAGAGGGGGGGGAAGGACAGTGTATCTAACACACCCCGGTCCCAGAGTGAGAGAGAGGGGGGAAAGGACAGTGTATCTAACACACCCCGGTCCCAGAGAGAGAGGGGGGAAAGGACAGTGTATCTAACACACCGCGGTCCCAGAGAGAGAGAGAGGGGGGAAAGGACAGTGTATCTAACACACCCCGGTCCCAGAGAGAGAGGGGGGGGGGGAAAGGACAGTGTATCTAACACACCCCGGTCCCAGAGTGAGAGAGAGGGGGGAAAGGACAGTGTATCTAACACACCCCGGTCCCAGAGAGAGAGGGGGGGGGGAAAGGACAGTGTATCTAACACACCCCGGTCCCAGAGAGAGAGACGGTGGGGGAAAGGACAGTGTATCTAACACGCCCCGGTCCGAGAGAGAGCGGGGTGAAATGACAGTGTATCTAACACACCCCGGACCCAGAGAGAGAGAGGGGGGAAAGGACAGTGTATCGAACACACCCCGTTCCCAGAGAGAGAGACGGTGGGGGAAAGGACAGTGTATCTAACACGCCCCGGTCCGAGAGAGAGAGGGGGGAAAGGACAGTGTATCTAACACACCTCGGTCCCAGAGAGAGAGAGGTGGGGGAAAGGACAGTGTATCTTACACACCCCGGTCCCAGAGAGAGAGGGGGGAAAGGACAGTGTATCTAACACACCCCGGACCCAGAGAGAGAGAGGGGGGAAAGGACACCGTATCTAACACACCTCGGTCCCAGAGAGAGAGGGGGGAAAGGACAGTGTATCTAACAAACCCCGGTCCCAGAGAGAGAGGGGGGAAAGGACAGTGTATCTAACACACCCCGGTCCCAGAGAGAGAGAGGTGGGGGAAAGGACAGTGTATCTAACACACCCCGGTCCCAGAGAGAGAGGGGGGAAAGGACAGTGTATCTCACACACCCCGGTCCCAGAGAGAGAGAGGGGGGAAAGGACAGTGTATCTAACACACCCAGGTCCCAGAGAGAGAGAGGGGGGAAAGGACAGTGTATCTAACACACCCCGGTCCCAGAGAGAGAGAGAGGGGGGAAAGGACAGTGTATCCAACACACCCCGGTCCCAGAGAGAGAGAGGGGGGAGAGGACAGTGTATCGAACACACCCCGGACCCAGAGAAAGAGAGATAGGAAAGGACAGTGTATCTAACACACCCCTGTCCCAGAGAAAGTGGGGGGAAAGGACAGTGCATCTAACACACCCCGGTCCCAGAGAGAGAGAGTGGGGGAAAGGACAGTGTATCTAACATACCCCGGTCCCAGAGAGAGAGGGGGGAAAGGACAGTGTATCTAACACACCCCGGTCCCAGAGAGAGAGAGAGGGGGGAAAGGACAGTGTATCTAACACACCCCGGTCCCTGAGAGAGAGAGAGGGGAGAAAGGACAGTGTATCTAACACACCCCGGTCCCAGAGAGAGGGGGGAAAGGACAGTGTATCGAACACACCCCGGTCCCAGAGAGAGAGGGAGAAAGGACAGTGTATCTAAAACACCCCGGTACCAGAGAGAGAGAGAGGGGGAAATGACAGTGTATCTAACACACCCCGGTCACAGAGAGAGAGAGGGGGAGTGGACAGTGTATCTAACACACCCCGGTCCCAGAGAGAGAGAGGGGGGAAAGGACACCGTATCTAACACACCCCGGTCTCTGACAGAGTGGGGGGGAAAGGACAGTGTATCTAACACACCCCGGTCCCAGAGAGAGAGGGGGGAAAGGACAGTGTATCTAACACACCCCGGTCCCAGATAGAGAGGGGGGAAAGGACAGTGTATCTAACACACCCCGGTCCCAGAGAGAGAGGGGGGAAAGAACAGTGTATCTAACACACCCCGGTCTCAGAGAGAGAGGGGGTAAAGGACAGTGTATCTAACACACCCCGGTCCCAGATAGAGAGGGGGGAAAGGACAGTGTATCTAACACACCCCGGTCCCAGAGAGAGAGGGGGGGGGAAAGGACAGTGTATCTAACACACCCCGGTCCCAGAGAGAGAGACGGTGGGGGAAAGGACAGTGTATCTAACACGCCCCGGTCCGAGAGAGAGCGGGATGAAATGACAGTGTATCTAACACACCCCGGACCCAGAGAGAGAGAGGGGGGAAAGGACAGTGTATCGAACACACCCCGTTCCCAGAGAGAGAGACGGTGGGGGAAAGGACAGTGTATCTAACAAACCCCGGTCCCAGAGAGAGAGGGGGGAAAGGACAGTGTATCTAACACACCCCGGTCCCAGAGAGAGAGAGGGGGGAAAGGACAGTGTATCTAACACACCCCGGTCCCAGAGAGAGAGAGAGAGGGGGGAAATGACAGTGTATCAAACACACCCCAGTCCCAGAGAGAGAGGGGGGAAAGGACAGTGTATCTAACACACCCCGGTCCCAGAGAGAGAGGGGGGAAAAGGACAGTGTATCTAACACACCCCGGTCCCAGAGAGAGAGGCGGTGGGGGAAAGGACAGTGTATCGAACACACCCCGGTCCCAGAGAGAGAGGGGGAAAAGGACAGTGTATCGAACACACCCCGTTCCCAGAGAGAGAGAGGGGGGAAAGGACAGTGTATCTAACACACCCCGGTCCCAGAGAGAGAGGGGGGGAAAGGACAGTGTATCTAACAAACCCCGGTCCCAGAGAGAGAGGGGGGAAAGGACAGTGTATCTAACACACCCCGGTCCCAGAGAGAGAGAGGTGGGGGAAAGGACAGTGTATCTAACACACCCCGGTCCCAGAGAGAGAGGGGGGAAAGGACAGTGTATCTAACACACCCCGGTCCCAGAGAGAGAGGGGGAAAAGGACAGTGTATCTAACACACCCCGGTCCCAGAGAGAGAGAGGGGGAAAGGACAGTGTATCTAACACACCCCGGTCCCAGAGAGAGAGAGAGAGGGGGGAAATGACAGTGTATCAAACACACCCCAGTCCCAGAGAGAGAGGGGGGAAAGGACAGTGTATCTAACACACCCCGGTCCCAGAGAGAGAGGGGGGAAAAGGACAGTGTATCTAACACACCCCGGTCCCAGAGAGAGAGGCGGTGGGGGAAAGGACAGTGTATCGAACACACCCCGGTCCCTGAGAGAGAGAAGGGGGAAAGGACAGTGTATCTAACACACCCAGGTCCCAGAGAGAGAGAGGGGGGAAAGGACAGTGTATCTAACACACCCCGGTCCCAGAGAGAGAGAGAGGGGGGAAAGGACAGTGTATCCAACACACCCCGGTCCCAGAGAGAGAGAGGGGGGAGAGGACAGTGTATCTAACACACCCCGGACCCAGAGAAAGAGAGATAGGAAAGGACAGTGTATCTAACACACCCCGGTCCCAGAGAAAGAGGGGGGAAAGGACAGTGTATCTAACACACCCCGGTCCCAGAGAGAGAGGGGGGAAAGGATAGTGTATCTAACACACCCCGGTCCCAGAGAGAGAGAGAGGGAGGGGAAAGGACAGTGCATCTAACACACCCCGGTCCCAGAGAGAGAGAGTGGGGGAAAGGACAGTGTATCTAACATACCCCGGTCCCAGAGAGAGAGGGGGGAAAGGACAGTGTATCTAACACACCCCGGTCCCAGAGAGAGAGAGAGAGGGGAAAGGACAGTGTATCTAACACACCCCGGACCCTGAGAGAGAGAGAGGGGAGAAAGGACAGTGTATCTAACACACCCCGGTCCCAGAGAGAGGGGGGGAAAGGACAGTGTATATAACACACCCCGGTCCCAGAGAGAGAGGGGGGAAAGGCCAGTGTATCTAACACGCCCCGGTCCCAGAGAGATAGAGGGGGGAAAGGACAGTGAATCTAACACACCCCGGTCCCAGAGAGAGAGGGGAAAGGACAGTGTATCTAACACACCCCGGTCCCAGAAGAGAGGGGAAAGGACAGTGTATCTAACACACCCCGGTCTCAGAGAGAGAGGGGGGTAAGGACAGTGTATCTAACACACCCCGGTCACAGAGAGAGAGAGGGGAAAGGACAGTGTATCTAACACACCCCGGTCCCAGAGAGAGAGAGGGAGGAAAGGACAGTGTATCTAACACACCCCGGTCCCAGAGAGAGAGCGGGGGATAGGACAGTGTATCTAACACACCCCGGTCCCAGAGAGAGAGGGGGATAGGACAGTGTATCTAACACACCCCGGTCCCTGAGAGAGAGGGGGGGAGGGGACAGTGTATCTAACACACCCCGGTCCCAGAGAGAGAGAGGGGAAAGGACAGTGTATCTAACACACCCCGGTCCCAGAGAGAGAGAGAGAGAGGGGGGAAAGGACAGTGTATCTAACACACCCCGGTCTTAGAGAGAGAGGGGGGAAAGGACAGTGTATTGAACACACCCCGGTCCCAGAGAGAGAGAGGGGGGAAAGGACAGTGTATCTAACACACCGCGGTCCTAGAGAGAGAGGGGGGAAAGGACAGTGTATCTAACACACCCCGGTCCCAGAGAGAGAGGGGGGGGACAGGACAGTGTATCTAACACACCCCGGTCCCAGAGAGAGAGGGGGGGGGGAAAGGACAGTGTATCTAACACACCCCGGTCCCAGAGAGAGAGAGGGGGAAAAGGACAGTGTATCTAACACACCCCGGTCCCAGAGAGAGAGGGGGGGGGGAAAGGACAGTGTATCTAACACACCCCGGTCCCAGAGAGAGAGGGGGGAAAGGACAGTGTATCTAACACACCCCGGTCCCAGAGAGAGAGAGAGAGGGGGGAAAGGACAGTGTATCTAACACACCCCGGTCCCAGAGAGAGAGAGGGAGGGGAACGGACAGTGTATCTAACACACCCCGGTCCCAGAGAGAGAGAGAGGGGAAAGGACAGTGTATCTAACACACCCCAGTCCCAGAGAGAGAAAGGGAGGGGGGAAAGGACAGTGTATCTAACACACCCCGGTCCTAGAGAGAGAGGGGGTGTAAGGACAGTGTATCTAACACACCCCGGTCCCAGAGAGAGAGGGGGGAAAGGACAGTGTATCTAACACACCCCGGTCCCAGAGAGAGAGAGGGGGGAAAGGACAGTGTATCTGACACACCCCGATCCCAGAGAGAGAGGGGGGAAAGGACAGTGTATCTAACACACCCCGGTCCCAGAGAGAGAGGGGGGGGAAAGGACAGTGTATCTAACACACCCCGGTCCCAGAGAGAGAGAGTGAGGGGGAAAGGACAGTGTATCTAACACACCCCGGTCCCAGAGAGAGAGAGGGGGGGGAAAGGACAGTGTATCTAACACACCCCGGTCCCAGAGAGAGAGAGAGGGGGGAAAGGACAGTGTATCTAACACACCCCGATCCGAGAGAGAGAGGGGGGAAAGGACAGTGTATCTAACACACCCCGGTCCCAGAGAGAGAGAGGGGGGAAAGGACAGTGTATCTGACACACCCCGATCCGAGAGAGAGAGGGGGGAAAGGACAGTGTATCTAACACACCCCGGTCCCAGAGAGAGAGAGGGAGGGGAAAGGACAGTGTATCTAACACACCCCGGTCCCAGAGAGAGAGAGGGGGGAAAGGACAGTGGTTCTAACACACCCCGGTCCCAGAGAGAGAGAGGGAGGGGAAAGGACAGTGTATCTAACACACCCCGGTCCCAGAGAGAGAGGGGGAAAGGACAGTGTATCTAACACACCCCGGTCCCAGAAGAGAGGGGAAAGGACAGTGTATCTAACACACCCCAGGCCCAGAGAGAGAGACGGTGGGGGAAAGGACAGTGTATCTAACACACCCCGGTCCCAGAGAGAGAGAGGGGCGAAAGGACAGTGTATCTAACACACCCCGGTCTGAGAGAGAGAGGGGGGAAAGGACATTGTATCTATCACACCCTGGTCCCTGAGAGAGAGAGGGGGGAAAGGACAGTGTATCTAACACACCCCGGACCCAGAGAGAGAGAGGGGGGAAAGGACAGTGCATCTAACACACCCCGGTCCCTGAGAGAGAGGGGGGGAGGGGACAGTGTATCTAACACACCCCGGTCCCAGAGAGAGAGAGGGAGGGGAAAGGACATTGTATCTAACACACCCCGGTCCCAGAGAGAGAGGTGGGGGGAAAGGACAGTGTATCTAACACACCCCGGTCCCAGAGAGAGAGGGGGGGGGGAAAGGACAGTGTATCTAACACACCCTGGTCCCTGAGAGAGAGAGGGGGAAAAGGACAGTGAATCTAACACACCCCGGTCCCAGAGAGAGAGGGGGGAAAGGACAGTGTATCTAACACACCCCGGTCCCAGAGAGAGAGAGGGGAAAGGACAGTGTATCTAACACACCCCGGTCCCAGAGAGAGAGAGGGAGGGGAACGGACAGTGTATCTAACACACCCCGGTCCCAGAGAGAGAGGTGGGGGGAAAGGACAGTGTATCTAACACACCCCGGTCCCAGAGAGAGAGGTGGGGGGAAAGGACATTGTATCTAACACACCCCGGTCCCAGAGAGAGAGGTGGGGGGAAAGGACAGTGTATCTAACACACCCCGGTCCCAGAGAGAGAGAGAGAGGGGGGAAAGGACAGTGTATCTAACACACCCCGGTCCCAGAGAGAGAGAGGGAGGGGAACGGACAGTGTATCTAACACACCCCAGTCCCAGAGAGAGGGGCGAAAGGACAGTGTATCTAACACACCCCGGTCCCAGAGAGAGAGAGGGGGGAAAGGACAGTGTATCTAACACACCCTGGTCCCACAGAGAGAAGGGTGAAAGGACAGTGTATTGAACACACCCCGGTCCCAGAGAGAGAGAGGGGGGAAAGGACAGTGTATCGAACACACCCCGGTCCCAGAGAGAGAAGGGGGAAAGGACAGTGTATTGAACACACCCCGGTCCAAGAGAGAGAGAGGGAGGGGAAAGGACAGTGTATCTAACACACCCCAGTCCCAGAGAGAGAGAGGGAGGGGAAAGGACAGTGTATCTAACACACCCCAGTCCCAGAGAGAGAGAGGGGGGAAAGGACAGTGTATCTAACACACCCCGGTCCCAGAGAGAGAGAGGGGGGAAAGGACAGTGTATCTAACACGCCCCGGACCCAGAGAGAGAGGGGGAAAGAACAGTGTATCTAACACACCCCGGTCCCAGAGAGAGAGAGGGGAAAGGACAGTGTATCTAACACACCCCGGTCCCAGAGAGAGAGAGGGGAAAGGACAGTGTATCTAACACACCCCGGTCCCAGAGAGAGAGAGGGGGAAAAGGACAGTGTATCTAACACACCCCGGTCCCAGAGAGAGAGAGGGGGGATAGGACAGTGTATCTAACACACCCCGGTCCCAGAGAGAGAGAGAGAGGGGGGAAAGGACAGTGTATCTAACGCACCCCGGTCCCAGAGAGAGAGAGGGAGGGGAAAGGACAGTGTATCTAACACACCCCGGTCCCAGAGAGAGAGGGGGGAAAGGACAGTGTATCTAACACACCCCGGTCCCAGAGAGAGAGAGGGGGAAAAGGACAGTGTATCTAACACACCCCGGTCCCAGAGAGAGAGGGGGTAAAGGACATTGTATCTTCCACACCCCGGTCCCAGAGAGAGAGAGAGAGGGGGGAAAGGACAGTGTATCTAACACACCCCGGTCCCAGAGAGAGACGGGGGGAAAGGACAGTGTATCTAACACACCCCGGTCCCAGAGAGAGTCGGGGGGAAAGGACAGTGTATCTAACACACCCTGGTCCCAGAGAGAGAGGGGGGGAAAGGACAGTGTATCTAACACACCCTGGTCCCAGAGAGAGAGGGGGGGAAAGGACAGTGTATCTAACACACCCCGGTCCCAGAGAGAGAGGGGGGGAAAGGACAGTGTATCTAACACACCCCGGTCCCAGAGAGAGAGAGGGGAAAGGACAGTGTATCTAACACACCCCGGTCCCAGAGAGAGAGAGGGGAAAGGACAGTGTATCTAACACACCCCGGTCCCAGAGAGAGAGAGGGGGAAAAGGACAGTGTATCTAACACACCCCGGTCCCAGAGAGAGAGAGGGGGGATAGGACAGTGTATCTAACACACCCCGGTCCCAGAGAGAGAGAGAGAGGGGGGAAAGGACAGTGTATCTAACGCACCCCGGTCACAGAGAGAGAGAGGGAGGGGAAAGGACAGTGTATCTAACACACCCCGGTCCCAGAGAGAGAGGGGGGAAAGGACAGTGTATCTAACACACCCCGGTCCCAGAGAGAGAGAGGGGGAAAAGGACAGTGTATCTAACACACCCCGGTCCCAGAGAGAGAGGGGGTAAAGGACATTGTATCTTCCACACCCCGGTCCCAGAGAGAGAGAGAGAGGGGGGAAAGGACAGTGTATCTAACACACCCCGGTCCCAGAGAGAGACGGGGGGAAAGGACAGTGTATCTAACACACCCCGGTCCCAGAGAGAGTCGGGGGGAAAGGACAGTGTATCTAACACACCCTGGTCCCAGAGAGAGAGGGGGGGAAAGGACAGTGTATCTAACACACCCTGGTCCCAGAGAGAGAGGGGGGGAAAGGACAGTGTATCTAACACACCCCGGTCCCAGAGAGAGAGAGAGGGGGGAAAGGACAGTTTATCTAACACACCCCGGTCCCAGAGAGAGAGGGGGGGAAAGGACAGTGTATCTAACACACCCCGGTCCCAGAGAGAGAGAGAGGGGGGAAAGGACAGTGTATCTAACACACCCCGGTCCCAGAGAGAGAGAGAGGGGGGAAAGGACAGTGTATCTAAAACACCGCGGTCCCAGAGAGAGAGAGGGGGGAAAGGACAGTGTATCTAACACACCCCGGTCCCAGAGAGAGAGAGAGTGGGGGGGAAAGGACAGTGTATCTAACACACCCCAGTCCCAGAGAGAGGGGGGGAAAGGACAGTGTATCTAACACACCCCGATCCCAGAGAGAGAGAGAGTGGAAAGGAGAGTGTATCTAACACACCCCGGTCCCAGAGAGAGAGGGGGGAAAGGACAGTGTATCTAACACACCCTGGTCCCTGAGAGAGAGAGGGGGGAAAGGACAGTGTATCTAACAAACCCCGGTCCCAGAGAGAGAGAGGGGGGGAAAGGACAGTGTATCTAACACACCCCGGTCCCAGAGAGAGAGAGGGGGGAAAGGACAGTGTATCTAACAAACCCCGGTCCCAGAGAGAGAGAGGTGGGGAAAGGACAGTGTATCTAACACACCCCGGTCCCAGAGAGAGAGAGGGGGAAAGGACAGTGTATCTAACACACCCCGGTCCCAGAGAGAGGGAGAGAGAGAGAGAGAGGGGAAAGGACAGTGTATCTAACACACCCCGGTCCCAGAGAGAGAGAGGGGGGAAAGGACAGTGTATCTAACACACCCCGGTCCCAGAGAGAGAGAGGGGGGAAAGGACAGTGTATCTAACACACCCCGGTCCCAGAGAGAGAGAGAGGGGGAAAGGACAGTGTATCTAACACACCCCGGTCCCAGAGAGAGAGAGGGGGGAAAGGACAGTGTATCTAACACACCCCGGTGCCAGAGAGAGAGAGAGGGGGAAAGGACAGTGTATCGAACACACCCCGGTCACAGAGAGAGGGAGAGGGGAAAGGACAGTGTATCTAACACACCCCGGTCACAGAGAGAGAGAGAGGGGGGAAAGGACAGTGTATCTAACACACCCCGATCCCAGAGAGAGAGAGGGAGGGGGGAAAGGACAGTGTATCTAACACACCCCGGTCCCAGAGAGAGAGAGAGAGGGGGGGAAAGGACAGTGTATCTAACACACCCCGGTCCCAGAGAGAGAGGGTGTAAAGGACATTGTATCTTCCACACCCCGGTCCCAGAGAGAGAGAGAGAGGGGGGAAAGGACAGTGTATCTAACACACCCCGCTCCCAGAGAGAGAGAGGGAGGGGGGAAAGGACAGTGTATCTAACACACCCCGGTCCCAGAGAGAGAGAGAGAGGGGGGGAAAGGACAGTGTATCTAACACACCCCGGTCCCAGAGAGAGGGGGGAAAGGACAGTGTATCTAACACACCCCGGTCCCAGAGAGAGAGAGGGGGGAAAGGACAGTGTATCTAACACACCCCGGTCCCAGAGAGAGAGGGGGGAAAGGACAGTGTATCTAACACACCCCGGTCCCAGAGAGAGAGGGGGGGAAAGGACAGTGTATCTAACACACCCCGGTCCCAGAGAGAGGGGGGAAAGGACAGTGTATCTAACACACCCCGGTCCCAGAGAGAGAGAGGGGGGGAAAGGACAGTGTATCTAACACACCCCGGTCCCAGAGAGAGAGAGGGGGGAAAGGACAGTGTATCTAACACACCCCGGTCCCAGATAGAGAGAGGGGGGAAAGGACAGTGTATCTAACACACCCCGGTCCCAGAGAGAGAGGGGGAAAGGACAGTGTATCGAACACACCCCGGTCCCAGAGAGAGAGAGGGGGAAAGGACAGTGTATCGAACACACCCCGGTCCCCGAGAGAGAGAGGGGGGAATGGACAGTGTATCTAACACACCCCGGTCCCAGAGAGAGAGAGAGAGGGGAATGGACAGTGTATCTAACACACCCTGGTCCCAGAGAGAGAGAGGGGGGAAAGGACAGTGTATCTAACACACCCCGGTCCCAGAGAGAGAGAGAGGGGGGAAAGGACAGTGTATCTAACACACCCCGGTCCCAGAGAGAGAGAGGAGGGAAAGGACAGTGTATCTAACACACCCCGGACCCAGAGAGAGAGAGAGGGGGGAAAGGACAGTGTATCTAACACACCCCGGTCCCAGATAGAGAGAGAGGGGGAAAGGACAGTGTATCTAACACACCCCGGTCCCTGGGAGAGAGAGGGGGGAAAGGACAGTGTATCTAACACACCCCGGTCCCAGAGAGAGGGGGGAAAGGACAGTGTATCTAACACACCCCGGTCCCAGAGAGAGAGGGGATTGGAAAGGACAGTGTATCTAACACACCCCGGTCCCAGAGAGAGAGAGAGGGGGGAAAGGACAGTGTATCTAACACACCCCGGTCCCAGAGAGAGAGAGACAGGGGAAAGGACAGTGTATCTAACACACCCCGGTCCCAGAGACAGAGGGAGGGGGGAAAGGACAGTGTATCTAACACACCCCGGTCCCTGAGAGAGAGAGAGGGAGGGGAAAGGACAGTGTATCTAACACACCCCGGTCCCAGAGAGAGAGAGAGGGGGAATGGACAGTGTATCTAACACACCCCGGTCCCAGATAGAGAGAGAGGGGGGAATGGACAGTGTATCTAACACACCCCGGTCCTAGAGAGAGAGAGGGGGAAAGGACAGTGTATCTAACACACCCCGGTCCCAGAGAGAGAGAGTGGGGGAAAGGACAGTGTCTCTAACACACCCCGGTCCCAGAGAGAGAGAGGGGAAAGGACAGTGTATCTAACACACCCCGGTCCCAGAGAGAGAGAGAGGGAGGGGAAAGGACAGTATATCTAACACACCCCGGTCCCAGAGAGAGAGAGGGGGATAGGACAGTGTATCTAACACACCCCGGTCCCAGAGAGAGAGAGAGGGGGGAAAGGACAGTGTATCTAACACACCCCAGTCCCAGATAGAGAGAGGGGGGAAAGGACAGTGTATCTAACACACCCCGGTCCCAGAGAGAGAGAGAGGGGGGAAAGGACAGTGTATCTAACACACCCCGGTCCCAAAGAGAGAGAGAGGGGGGAAAGGACAGTGTATCTAACACACCCCGGTCCCATAGTGAGAGGGGGGGGAAAGGACAGTGTATCTAACACACCCCGGTCCCAGAGAGAGAGAGACAGGGGAAAGGACAGTGTATCTAACACACCCCGGTCCCAGAGAGAGGGGGGGGGAACGGACAGTGTATCTAACACACCCCGGTCCCAGAGAGAGAGAGAGAGGGGAAAGGACAGTGTATCTAACACACCCCGGTCCCTGAGAGAGAGAGAGGGAGGGGAAAGGACAGTGTATCTAACACACCCCGGTCCCAGAGAGAGAGGGGAAAGGACAGTGTATCTAACACACCCCGGTCCCAGAGAGAGAGGGGGGAAAGGACAGTGTATCTAACACACCCCGGTCCCAGAGACAGAGGGAGGGGGGAAAGGACAGTGTATCTAACACACCCCGGTCCATGAGAGAGAGAGAGGGAGGGGAAAGGACAGTGTATCTAACACACCCCGGTCCCAGAGAGAGAGGGGAAAGGACAGTGTATCTAACACACCCCGGTCCCAGAGAGAGAGGGGAAAGGACAGTGTATCTTACACACCCCGGTCCCAGAGAGAGAGGGGGGAAAGGACAGTGTATCTAACACACCCCGGTCCCAGAGAGAGAGGGGAAAGGACAGTGTATCTAACACACCCCGGTCCCAGAGAGAGAGGGGGGAAAGGACAGTGTATCTAACACACCCTGGTCCCAGAGAGAGAGGGGGGAAAGGACAGTGTATCTAACACACCCCGGTCCCCGAGAGAGAGAGGGAGGGGAAAGGACAGTGTATCTAACACACCCCGGTCCCAGAGAGAGAGAGGGGGGAAAGGACAGTGTATCTAACACACCCCGGTCCCAGAGAGAGAGAGGGGGAAAGGACAGTGTATTGAACACACCCCGGTCCCAGAGAGAGAGGGGGGAAAGGACAGTGCATCTAACACACCCCAGTCCCAGAGAGAGAGGGGGGAAAGGACAGTGTATCTAACACACCCCGGTCCCAGAGAGAGAGAGGGGGAAAGGACAGTGTATTGAACACACCCCGGTCCCAGAGAGAGAGGGGGGAAAGGACAGTGTATCTAACACACCCCAGTCCCAGAGAAAGAGGGGGGAAAGGACAGTGTATCTAACACACCCCGGTCCCAGACAGAGGGGGGGAAAGGACAGTGTATCTAACACACCCTGGTCCCAAAGAGAGAGAGGGGGGAAAGGACAGTGTATCTAACACACCCCGGTCCCAGACAGAGGGGGGGAAAGGACAGTGTATCTAACACACCCCGGTCCCAGAGAGAGAGGGGAAAGGACAGTGTATCTAACACACCCCGGTCCCAGAGAGAGAGGGGGGAAAGGACAGTGTATCTAACACACGCCGGTCCCAGAGAGAGAGGGGGGTGGAATGGACAGTGTATCTAACACACCCCGGTCCCAGAGAGAGAGGGGGGAAAGGACAGTGTATCTGACACACCCCGCTCCCAGACAGAGAGGGGGGAAAGGACAGAGTATCTAACACACCCCGGTCCCAGGGAGAGAGGGAGGAAAGGACAGTGTATCTAACACACCCCGGTCCCTGAGAGAGAGAGGGGGGAAAGGACAGTGTATCGAACACACCCCGGTCCCAGACAGAGAGAGAGAGAGAGAGAGAGAGTGGGGGAAAGGACAGTGTATCTAACACACCCCGGTCCCAGAGAGAGAGGGGAAAGGACAGTGTATCTAACACACCCCGGTCCCAGAGAGAGAGAGAGAGAGGGGGGAAAGGACAGTGTATCTAACACACCCCGGTCCCAGAGAGAGAGGGGAAAGGACAGTGTATCTAACACACCCCAGTCCCAGAGAGAGAGAGGGAGGGGGGAAAGGACAGTGTATCTAACACACCCCGGTCCTAGAGAGAGAGGGGGTGTAAGGACAGTGCATCTAACACACCCCGGTCCCAGAGAGAGAGGGGGGAAAGGACAGTGTATCTAACACACCCCGGTCCCAGAGAGAGAGAGGGGGGAAAGGACAGTGTATCTAACACACCCCGGTCCCAGAGAGAGAGGGGGGAAAGGACAGTGTATCTAACACACCCCTGTCCCAGAGAGAGAGTGGGGGAAAGGACAGTGTATCTGACACACCCCGATCCCAGAGAGAGAGGGGGGAAAGGACAGTGTATCTAACACACCCCAGTCCCACAGAGACAGAGGGAGGGGGGAAAGGACAGTGTATCTAACACACCCCGGTCCCAGAGAGAGAGGGGAAAGGACAGTGTATCTAACACACCCCGGTCCCAGAGAGAGAGAGGGGGGAAAGGACAGTGGTTCTAACACACCCCGGTCCCAGAGAGAGAGAGGGAGGGGAAAGGACAGTGTATCTAACACACCCCGGTCCCAGAGAGAGAGGGGGAAAGGACAGTGTATATAACACATCCCGGTCCCAGAGAGAGAGGGGGGAAAGGCCAGTGTATCTAACACACCCCGGTCCCAGAGAGATAGAGGGGGGAAAGGACAGTGAATCTAACACACCCCGGTCCCAGAGAGAGAGGGGAAAGGACAGTGTATCTAACACACCCCGGTCCCAGAAGAGAGGGGAAAGGACAGTGTATCTAACACACCCCAGGCCCAGAGAGAGAGACGGTGGGGTAAAGGACAGTGTGTCTAACACACCCCGGTCCCAGAGAGAGAGAGGGGGGAAAGGACAGTGTTTCTAACACACCCCGGTCCCAGAGAGAGAGAGGGGGGAAACAACAGTGTAACTAACACACCCCAGGTCCCAGAGAGAGAGAGGGGGGAAAGGACAGTGTATCTAACACACGCCTGTCCCAGAGAGAGAGGGGGGTAAGGACAGTGTATCTAACACACCCCGGTCACAGAGAGAGAGAGGGGAAAGGACAGTGTATCTAACACACCCCGGTCCCAGAGAGAGAGAGGGAGGAAAGGACAGTGTATCTAACACACCCCGGTCCCAGAGAGAGAGAGAGAGGGAGGAAAGGACAGTGTATCTAACACACCCCGGTCACAGAGAGAGAGAGGGAGGAAAGGACAGTGTATCTAACACACCCCGGTCCCAGAGAGAGAGAGGGGAAAGGACAGTGTATCTAACACACCCCGGTCCCAGAGAGAGAGAGGGAGGAAAGGACAGTGTATCTAACACACCCCGGTCCCAGAGAGAGAGAGGGGGGAAAGGACAGTGTATCTAACACACCCCGGTCCCAGAGAGAGAGAGGGGGGAAAGGACAGTGTATCTAACACACCCCGGTCCCAGAGAGAGAGAGGGAGGAAAGGACAGAGTATCTAACACACCCCGGTCCCAGAGAGAGAGGGGGGAAAGGACAGTGTATCTAACACACCCCGGTCCCAGAGTGAGAGAGAGGGGGGAAAGGACAGTGTATCTAACACACCCCGGTCCCCGAGAGAGAGAGAGGGGGGAAAGGACAGTGTATCTAACACACCCCGGTCCCAGAGAGAGAGAGGGGGGAAAGGACAGTGTATCTAACACACCCCGGTCCCAGAGAGAGAGAGAGGGGGGAAAGGACAGTGTATCTAACACACCCCGGTCCCAGAGAGAGAGGGGGGAAAGGACTGTGTATCTAACACACCCCGGTCCCAGAGAGAGGGGGGAATGGACAGTGTATCCAACACACCCCGGTCCCAGAGAGAGAGAGGGGGAAAGGACAGTGTATCTAACACACCCCGGTCCCAGAGAGAGAGAGAGGGGGGAATGGACAGTGTATCTAACACACCCTGGTCCATGAGAGAGAGAGGGTGGAAAGGACAGTGTATCTAACACACCCCGGTCCCAGAGAGAGAGAGGGGGAAAGGACAGTGTATCTAACACACCCCGGTCCCAGAGAGAGAGGGGGGAAAAGGACAGTGTATCTAACACACCCTGGTCCATGAGAGAGAGAGGGTGGAAAGGACAGTGTATCTAACACACCCTGGTCCATGAGAGAGAGGCAGGGGAATGGACAGTGTATCTAACACACCCTGGTCCCCGAGAGACAGAGAGGTGGGAAAGGACAGTGTATCTAACACACCCCGGTCCCAGAGAGAGAGGGGGGAAAGGACAGTGTATCTAACACACCCCGGTCCCAGAGAGAGGGGGGAAAGGACAGTGTATCTAACACACCCCGGTCCCAGAGAGAGAGGGGGGAAAGGACAGTGTATCTAACACACCCCGGTCCCAGAGAGAGAGGGGGGAAAGGACAGTGTATCTAACACACCCCGGTCCCAGAGAGAGGGGGGGAAAGGACAGTGTATCTAACACACCCCGGTCCCAGAGAGAGAGAGGGGGGGAAAGGACAGTGTATCTAACACACCCCGGTCCCAGAGAGAGAGGGGGGAAAGGACAGTGTATCTAACACACCCCGGTCCCAGAGAGAGAGAGAGAGGGGAATGGACAGTGTATCTAACACACCCCGGTCCCAGAGAGAGAGGGGGGGAAAGGACAGTGTAACTAACACACCCCGGTCCCCGAGAGAGAGAGGGGGGAATGGACAGTGTATCTAACACACCCCGGTCCCCGAGAGAGAGAGGGGGGAAAGGACAGTGTATCTAACACACCCCGGTCCCAGAGAGAGAGAGAGGGGGGAAAGGACAGTGTATCTAACACACCCCGGTCCCAGAGAGAGAGAGAGAGGGGGAATGGACAGTGTATCTAACACACCCCGGTCCCAGAGAGAGAGGGGGGAAAGGACAGTGTATCGAACACACCCCGGTCCCCGAGAGAGAGAGGGGGGAATGGACAGTGTATCGAACACACCCCGGTCCCAGAGAGAGAGAGAGAGGGGAATGGACAGTGTATCTAACACACCCTGGTCCCAGAGAGAGAGAGGGGGGAAAGGACAGTGTATCTAACACACCCCGGTCCCAGAGAGAGAGAGAGAGGGGGGAAAGGACAGTGTATCTAACACACCCCGGTCCCAGAGAGAGAGAGGGGGAAAGGACAGTGTATCTAACACACCCCGGTCCCAGAGAGAGAGGGGGGAAAGGACAGTGTATCTAACACACCCCGGTCCCAGAGAGAGAGAGGGGGGAAAGGACAGTGTATCTAACACACCCCGGTCCCAGAGAGAGAGAGGGAGGGGGGAAAGGACAGTGTATCGAACACACCCCGGTCCCAGATAGAGAGAGAGGGGGAAAGGACAGTGTATCTAACACACCCCGGTCCCTGGGAGAGAGAGGGGGGAAAGGACAGTGTATCTAACACACCCCGGTCCCAGAGAGAGGGGGAGAAAGGACAGTGTATCTAACACACCCCGGTCCCAGAGAGAGACAGGGGTGAAAGGACAGTGTATCTAACACACCCCGGTCCCAGAGAGAGAGAGAGGGGGGAAAGGACAGTGTATCTAACACACCCCGGTCCCAGAGAGAGGGGGGGGGGAAAGGACAGTGTATCTAACACACCCCGGTCCCAGAGAGAGAGAGGGGGGAAAGGACAGTGTATCTAACACACCCCGGTCCCAGAGAGAGAGAGACAGGGGAAAGGACAGTGTATCTAACACACCCCGGTCCCAGAGACAGAGGGAGGGGGGAAAGGACAGTGTATCTAACACACCCCGGTCCCAGAGAGAGAGGGGGGAAAGGACAGTGTATCTAACACACCCCGGTCCCAGAGAGAGAGAGGGAGGGGAAAGGACAGTGTATCTAACACACCCCGGTCCCAGAGAGAGAGAGAGGCAGGGGAATGGACAGTGTATCGAACACACCCCGGTCCCAGAGAGAGAGAGGGGGGGAAAGGACAGTGTATCTAACACACCCCGGTCCAAGATAGAGAGAGAGGGGGGAAAGGACAGTGTATCTAACACACCCCGGTCCTAGAGAGAGAGAGGGGGAAAGGACAGTGTATCTAACACACCCCGGTCCCAGAGAGAGAGAGTGGGGGAAAGGACAGTGTCTCTAACACACCCCGGTCCCAGAGAGAGAGAGGGGAAAGGACAGTGTATCTAACACACCCCGGTCCCAGAGAGAGAGAGAGGGAGGGGAAAGGACAGTATATCTAACACACCCCGGTCCCAGAGAGAGAGAGGGGGATAGTAAAGTGTATCTAACACACCCCAGTCCCAGATAGAGAGAGGGGGGAAAGGACAGTGTATCTAACACACCCCGGTCCCAAAGAGAGAGAGAGGGGGAAAGGACAGTGTATCTAACACACCCCGGTCCCAGAGAGAGAGAGGGGGCGGAAAGGACAGTGTATCTAACACACCCCGGTCCCAAAGAGAGAGAGAGGGGGGAAAGGACAGTGTATCTAACACACCCCGGTCCCAAAGAGAGAGAGAGGGGGGAAAGGACAGTGTATCTAACACACCCCGGTCCCAGAGAGAGAGGGGGGAAAGGACAGTGTATCTAACACACCCTGGTCCCATAGAGAGAGGGGGGGGAAAGGACAGTGTATCTAACACACCCCGGTCCCAGAGAGAGAGAGGGGGGGAAAGGACAGTGTATCTAACACACCCCGGTCCCAGAGAGAGAGGGGGGAAAGGACAGTGTATCTAACACACCCCGGTCCCAGAGAGAGAGAGAGAGGGGAATGGACAGTGTATCTAACACACCCCGGTCCCAGAGAGAGAGGGGGGGAAAGGACAGTGTAACTAACACACCCCGGTCCCCGAGAGAGAGAGGGGGGAATGGACAGTGTATCTAACACACCCCGGTCCCCGAGAGAGAGAGGGGGGAAAGGACAGTGTATCTAACACACCCCGGTCCCAGAGAGAGAGAGAGGGGGGAAAGGACAGTGTATCGAACACACCCCGGTCCCAGATAGAGAGAGAGGGGGGAAAGGACAGTGTATCTAACACACCCCGGTCCCAGAGAGAGAGAGAGAGGGGGAATGGACAGTGTATCTAACACACCCCGGTCCCAGAGAGAGAGGGGGGAAAGGACAGTGTATCGAACACACCCCGGTCCCCGAGAGAGAGAGGGGGGAATGGACAGTGTATCGAACACACCCCGGTCCCAGAGAGAGAGAGAGAGGGGAATGGACAGTGTATCTAACACACCCTGGTCCCAGAGAGAGAGAGGGGGGAAAGGACAGTGTATCTAACACACCCCGGTCCCAGAGAGAGAGAGAGAGGGGGGAAAGGACAGTGTATCTAACACACCCCGGTCCCAGAGAGAGAGAGGGGGGAAAGGACAGTGTATCTAACACACCCCGGTCCCAGAGAGAGAGAGAGGGGGGAAAGGACAGTGTATCGAACACACCCCGGTCCCAGATAGAGAGAGAGGGGGAAAGGACAGTGTATCTAACACACCCCGGTCCCTGGGAGAGAGAGGGGGGAAAGGACAGTGTATCTAACACACCCCGGTCCCAGAGAGAGAGGGGGGAAAGGACAGTGTATCTAACACACCCCGGTCTCAGAGAGAGAGGGGGGAAAGGACAGTGTATCTAACACACCCCGGTCCCAGATAGAGAGAGGGGGGAAAGGACAGTGTATCTAACACACCCCGGTCCCTGAGAGAGAGAGAGGGAGGGGAAAGGACAGTGTATCTAACACACCCCGGTCCCAGAGAGAGAGAGAGGCAGGGGAATGGACAGTGTATCGAACACACCCCGGTCCCAGAGAGAGAGAGGGGGGGAAAGGACAGTGTATCTAACACACCCCGGTCCAAGATAGAGAGAGAGGGGGGAAAGGACAGTGTATCTAACACACCCCGGTCCTAGAGAGAGAGAGGGGGAAAGGACAGTGTATCTAACACACCCCGGTCCCAGAGAGAGAGAGTGGGGGAAAGGACAGTGTCTCTAACACACCCCGGTCCCAGAGAGAGAGAGGGGAAAGGACAGTGTATCTAACACACCCCGGTCCCAGAGAGAGAGAGAGGGAGGGGAAAGGACAGTGTATCTAACACACCCCGGTCCCAGAGAGAGAGAGGGGGATAGTAAAGTGTATCTAACACACCCCAGTCCCAGATAGAGAGAGGGGGGAAAGGACAGTGTATCTAACACACCCCGGTCCCAAAGAGAGAGAGAGGGGGAAAGGACAGTGTATCTAACACACCCCGGTCCCAGAGAGAGAGAGGGGGCGGAAAGGACAGTGTATCTAACACACCCCGGTCCCAAAGAGAGAGAGAGGGGGGAAAGGACAGTGTATCTAACACACCCCGGTCCCAAAGAGAGAGAGAGGGGGGAAAGGACAGTGTATCTAACACACCCCGGTCCCAGAGAGAGAGGGGGGAAAGGACAGTGTATCTAACACACCCTGGTCCCATAGAGAGAGGGGGGGGAAAGGACAGTGTATCTAACACACCCCGGTCCCAGAGAGAGACAGACAGGGGAAAGGACAGTGTATCTAACACACCCCGGTCCCAGAGAGAGGGGGGGGGAAAGGACAGTGTATCTAACACACCCCGGTCCCAGAGAGAGAGAGAGAGGGGAAAGGACAGTGTATCTAACACACCCCGGTCCCTGAGAGAGAGAGAGGGAGGGGAAAGGACAGTGTATCTAACACACCCCGGTCCCAGAGAGAGAGGGGAAAGGACAGTGTATCTAACACACCCCGGTCCCAGAGAGAGAGGGGGGAAAGGACAGTGTATCTAACACACCCCGGTCCCAGAGACAGAGGGAGGGGGGAAAGGACAGTGTATCTAACACACCCCGGTCCCTGAGAGAGAGAGAGGGAGGGGAAAGGACAGTGTATCTAACACACCCCGGTCCCAGAGAGAGAGGGGAAAGGACAGTGTATCTAACACACCCCGGTCCCAGAGAGAGAGGGGAAAGGACAGTGTATCTTACACACCCCGGTCCCAGAGAGAGAGGGGGGAAAGGACAGTGTATCTAACACACCCCGGTCCCAGAGAGAGAGGGGAAAGGACAGTGTATCTAACACACCCCGGTCCCAGAGAGAGAGGGGGGGAAAGGACAGTGTATCTAACACACCCCGGTCCTAGAGAGAGAGAGAGGGGGAAAGGACAGTGTATCTAACACACCCCGGTCCCAGAGAGAGAGAGTGGGGGAAAGGACAGTGTATCTAACACACCCCGGTCCCAGAGAGAGAGAGGGGAAAGGACAGTGTATCTAACACACCACTGTCCCAGAGAGAGAGAGAGGGAGGGGAAAGGACAGTATATCTAACACACCCCGGTCCCAGAGAGAGAGAGGGGGATAGGACAGTGTATCTAACACACCCCGGTCCCAGAGAGAGAGGGGGGGAAAGGACAGTGTATCTAACACACCCCGGTCCCAGAGAGAGAGAGGGGGGGGGAAAGATCAGTGTATCTAACACACCCCGGTCCCAGAGAGAGGGGGGGAAAGGACAGTGTATCTAACACACCCCGGTCCCAGAGAGAGAGGGGGGTGAAAGGTCAGTGTATCTAACACACACCGGTCCCAGAGACAGAGAGAGAGGGGGGGGGAAGGACAGTGTATCTAACACACCCCGGTCCCAGAGAGAGGGGGGAAAGGACAGTGTATCTAACACACCCCGGTCCCAGAGAGAGAGAGGGGGGAAAGGACAGTGTATCTAACACACCCCGGTCCCAGAGAGAGAGAGGGAGGAAAGGACAGAGTATCTAACACACCCCGGTCCCAGAGAGAGAGGGGGGAAAGGACAGTGTATCTAACACACCCCGGTCCCAGAGTGAGAGAGAGGGGGGAAAGGACAGTGTAACTAACACACCCCGGTCCCCGAGAGAGAGAGGGGGGAATGGACAGTGTATCTAACACACCCCGGTCCCCGAGAGAGAGAGGGGGGAAAGGACAGTGTATCTAACACACCCCGGTCCCAGAGAGAGAGAGAGGGGGGAAAGGACAGTGTATCGAACACACCCCGGTCCCAGATAGAGAGAGAGGGGGGAAAGGACAGTGTATCTAACACACCCCGGTCCCAGAGAGAGAGAGAGAGGGGGAATGGACAGTGTATCTAACACACCCCGGTCCCAGAGAGAGAGGGGGGAAAGGACAGTGTATCGAACACACCCCGGTCCCCGAGAGAGAGAGGGGGGAATGGACAGTGTATCGAACACACCCCGGTCCCAGAGAGAGAGAGAGAGAGGGGAATGGACAGTGTATCTAACACACCCTGGTCCCAGAGAGAGAGAGGGGGGAAAGGACAGTGTATCTAACACACCCCGGTCCCAGAGAGAGAGAGAGAGGGGGGAAAGGACAGTGTATCTAACACACCCCGGTCCCAGAGAGAGAGAGGGGGGAAAGGACAGTGTATCTAACACACCCCGGTCCCAGAGAGAGAGAGAGGGGGGAAAGGACAGTGTATCGAACACACCCCGGTCCCAGATAGAGAGAGAGGGGGAAAGGACAGTGTATCTAACACACCCCGGTCCCTGGGAGAGAGAGGGGGGAAAGGACAGTGTATCTAACACACCCCGGTCCCAGAGAGAGAGAGGGGGGAAAGGACAGTGTATCTAACACACCCCGGTCCCAGAGAGAGAGAGACAGGGGAAAGGACAGTGTATCTAACACACCCCGGTCCCAGAGACAGAGGGAGGGGGGAAAGGACAGTGTATCTAACACACCCCGGTCCCAGAGAGAGAGAGGGGGGGAAAGGACAGTGTATCTAACACACCCCGGTCCAAGATAGAGAGAGAGGGGGGAAAGGACAGTGTATCTAACACACCCCGGTCCTAGAGAGAGAGAGGGGGAAAGGACAGTGTATCTAACACACCCCGGTCCCAGAGAGAGAGAGTGGGGGAAAGGACAGTGTCTCTAACACACCCCGGTCCCAGAGAGAGAGAGGGGAAAGGACAGTGTATCTAACACACCCCGGTCCCAGAGAGAGAGAGAGGGAGGGGAAAGGACAGTATATCTAACACACCCCGGTCCCAGAGAGAGAGAGGGGGATAGTAAAGTGTATCTAACACACCCCAGTCCCAGATAGAGAGAGGGGGGAAAGGACAGTGTATCTAACACACCCCGGTCCCAAAGAGAGAGAGAGGGGGAAAGGACAGTGTATCTAACACACCCCGGTCCCAGAGAGAGAGAGGGGGCGGAAAGGACAGTGTATCTAACACACCCCGGTCCCAAAGAGAGAGAGAGGGGGGAAAGGACAGTGTATCTAACACACCCCGGTCCCAAAGAGAGAGAGAGGGGGGGAAAGGACAGTGTATCTAACACACCCCGGTCCCAGAGAGAGAGGGGGGAAAAGGACAGTGTATCTAACACACCCTGGTCCCATAGAGAGAGGGGGGGGAAAGGACAGTGTATCTAACACACCCCGGTCCCAGAGAGAGAGAGGGGGGGAAAGGACAGTGTATCTAACACACCCCGGTCCCAGAGAGAGAGGGGGGAAAGGACAGTGTATCTAACACACCCCGGTCCCAGAGAGAGAGAGAGAGGGGAATGGACAGTGTATCTAACACACCCCGGTCCCAGAGAGAGAGGGGGGGAAAGGACAGTGTAACTAACACACCCCGGTCCCCGAGAGAGAGAGGGGGGAATGGACAGTGTATCTAACACACCCCGGTCCCCGAGAGAGAGAGGGGGGAAAGGACAGTGTATCTAACACACCCCGGTCCCAGAGAGAGAGAGAGGGGGGAAAGGACAGTGTATCGAACACACCCTGGTCCCAGATAGAGAGAGAGGGGGGAAAGGACAGTGTATCTAACACACCCCGGTCCCAGAGAGAGAGAGAGAGGGGGAATGGACAGTGTATCTAACACACCCCGGTCCCAGAGAGAGAGGGGGGAAAGGACAGTGTATCGAACACACCCCGGTCCCCGAGAGAGAGAGGGGGGAATGGACAGTGTATCGAACACACCCCGGTCCCAGAGAGAGAGAGAGAGGGGAATGGACAGTGTATCTAACACACCCTGGTCCCAGAGAGAGAGAGGGGGGAAAGGACAGTGTATCTAACACACCCCGGTCCCAGAGAGAGAGAGAGGGGGGAAAGGACAGTGTATCGAACACACCCCGGTCCCAGATAGAGAGAGAGGGGGAAAGGACAGTGTATCTAACACACCCCGGTCCCTGGGAGAGAGAGGGGGGAAAGGACAGTGTATCTAACACACCCCGGTCCCAGAGAGAGGGGGGGGGAAAGGACAGTGTATCTAACACACCCCGGTCCCAGAGAGAGAGAGGGGGGAAAGGACAGTGTATCTAACACACCCCGGTCCCAGAGAGAGAGAGACAGGGGAAAGGACAGTGTATCTAACACACCCCGGTCCCAGAGACAGAGGGAGGGGGGAAAGGACAGTGTATCTAACACACCCCGGTCCCTGAGAGAGAGAGAGGGAGGGGAAAGGACAGTGTATCTAACACACCCCGGTCCCAGAGAGAGAGAGAGGCAGGGGAATGGACAGTGTATCGAACACACCCCGGTCCAGAGAGAGAGAGGGGGGAAAGGACAGTGTATCTAACACACCCGGTCCAAGATAGAGAGAGAGGGGGGAAAGGACAGTGTATCTAACACACCCCGGTCCTAGAGAGAGAGAGGGGAAAGGACAGTGTATCTAACACACCCCGGTCCCAGAGAGAGAGAGTGGGGGAAAGGACAGTGTCTCTAACACACCCCGGTCCCAGAGAGAGAGAGGGGAAAGGACAGTGTATCTAACACACCCCGGTCCCAGAGAGAGAGAGAGGGAGGGGAAACGACAGTATATCTAACACACCCGGTCCCAGAGAGAGAGAGGGGGATAGTAAAGTGTATCTAACACACCCCAGTCCCAGATAGAGAGAGGGGGAAAGGACAGTGTATCTAACACACCCGGTCCCAAAGAGAGAGAGAGGGGAAAGGACAGTGTATCTAACACACCCCGGTCCAGAGAGAGAGAGGGGGCGGAAAGGACAGTGTATCTAACACACCCCGGTCCCAAAGAGAGAGAGAGGGGGGAAAGGACAGTGTATCTAACACACCCCGGTCCCAAAGAGAGAGAGAGGGGGGAAAGGACAGTGTATCTAACACACCCCGGTCCCAGAGAGAGAGGGGGGAAAGGACAGTGTATCTAACACACCCTGGTCCCATAGAGAGAGGGGGGGGGGGGGGGGAAAGGACAGTGTATCTAACACACCCCGGTCCCAGAGAGAGACAGACAGGGGAAAGGACAGTGTATCTAACACACCCCGGTCCCAGAGAGAGGGGGGGGGAAAGGACAGTGTATCTAACACACCCCGGTCCCAGAGAGAGAGAGAGAGGGGAAAGGACAGTGTATCTAACACACCCCGGTCCCTGAGAGAGAGAGAGGGAGGGGAAAGGACAGTGTATCTAACACACCCCGGTCCCAGAGAGAGAGGGGAAAGGACAGTGTATCTAACACACCCCGGTCCCAGAGAGAGAGGGGGGAAAGGACAGTGTATCTAACACACCCCGGTCCCAGAGACAGAGGGAGGGGGGAAAGGACAGGTGTATCTAACACACCCCGGTCCTGAGAGAGAGAGAGGGAGGGGAAAGGACAGTGTATCTAACACACCCCGGTCCCAGAGAGAGAGGGGAAAGGACAGTGTATCTAACACACCCCGGTCCCAGAGAGAGAGGGGAAAGGACAGTGTATCTTACACACCCCGGTCCCAGAGAGAGAGGGGGGAAAGGACAGTGTATCTAACACACCCCGGTCCCAGAGAGAGAGGGAAAGGACAGTGTATCTAACACACCCCGGTCCCAGAGAGAGAGGGGGGGAAAGGACAGTGTATCTAACACACCCCGGTCCTAGAGAGAGAGAGAGGGGGAAAGGACAGTGTATCTAACACACCCCGGTCCCAGAGAGAGAGTGGGGGAAAGGACAGTGTATCTAACACACCCCGGTCCCAGAGAGAGAGAGGGGGAAAGGACAGTGTATCTAACACACCACTGTCCCAGAGAGAGAGAGAGGGAGGGGAAAGGACAGTATATCTAACACACCCCGGTCCCAGAGAGAGAGAGGGGGATAGCACAGTGTATCTAACACACCCCGGTCCCAGAGAGAGAGGGGGGGAAAGGACAGTGTATCTAACACACCCCGGTCCCAGAGAGAGAGAGGGGGGGGGAAAGATCAGTGTATCTAACACACCCCGGTCCCAGAGAGAGGGGGGGAAAGGACAGTGTATCTAACACACCCCGGTCCCAGAGAGAGAGGGGGGTGAAAGGTCAGTGTATCTAACACACCCCGGTCCCAGAGACAGAGAGAGAGGGGGGGGGAAGGACAGTGTATCTAACACACCCCGGTCCAGAGAGAGGGGGGAAAGGACAGTGTATCTAACACACCCCGGTCCCAGAGAGAGAGAGGGAGGGGAAAGGACAGTGTATCTAACACACCCCGGTCCCAGAGAGAGGGGGGAAAGGACAGTGTATCTAACACACCCCGGTCCCAGAGAGAGAGAGAGAGGGCGGGAAAGGACAGTGTATCTAACACACCCCGGTCCCAGAGAGAGAGAGAGAGGGGGGAAAGGACAGTGTATCTAACACACCTCGGTCCCAGAGAGAGAGGGGGAAAGGACAGTGTATCTAACACACCCCGGTCCCAGAGAGAGAGGGGGGAAAGGACAGTGTATCTAACACACCCCGGTCCCAGAGAGAGAGAGGGGGGGGAAAGGTCAGTGTATCTAACACACCCCGGTCCCAGAGAGAGAGAGGGGAAAGGACAGTGTATCTAACACACCCCGGTCCCAGAGAGAGAGAGGGGAAAGGACAGTGTATCTAACACACCCGGTCCCAGAGAGAGAGAGGGGGGGTGAAAGGTCAGTGTATCTAACACACCCCGGTCCAGAGAGAGAGGGGGGAAAGGACAGTGTATCTAACACACCCGGTCCCAGAGAGAGAGGGGGGAAAGGACAGTGTATCTAACACACCCCGGTCCCAGAGAGAGAGAGAGGGGGGAAAGGTCAGTGTATCTAACACACCCCGGTCCCAGAGAGAGAGAGGGGGGGGGAAAGGACAGTGTATCTAACACACCCCGGTCCCAGAGAGAGAGGGGAAAGGACAGTGTATCTAACACACCCCGGTCCAGAGAGAGAGAGGGGAAAGGACAGTGTATCTAACACACCCCGGTCCCAGAGAGAGAGAGGGGGGGGGAAAGGACAGTGTATCTAACACACCCCGGTCCCAGAGAGAGAGGGGAAAGGACAGTGTATCTAACACACCCCGGTCCAGAGAGAGAGAGGGGAAAGGACAGTGTATCTAACACACCCCGGTCCCAGAGAGAGAGGGGGGAAAGGACAGTGTATCTAACACACCCCGGGTCCCAGAGAGAGAGGGGGGAAAGGACAGTGTATCTAACACACCCCGGTCCCAGAGAGAGAGAGAGGGGGGAAAGGTCAGTGTATCTAACACACCCGGTCCCAGAGAGAGAGAGGGGGTCGGGAAAGGACAGTGTATCTAACACACCCCGGTCCCAGAGAGAGAGGGGAAAGGACAGTGTATCTAACACACCCCGGTCCCAGAGAGAGAGAGGGGAAAGGACAGTGTATCTAACACACCCCGGTCCCAGAGAGAGAGAGGGGGGGAAAGGACAGTGTATCTAACACACCCCGGTCCCAGAGAGAGAGAGGGAGGGGAAAGGACAGTGTATCTAACACACCCCGGTCCCAGAGAGAGAGAGGGGAAAGGACAGTGTATCTAACACACCCCGGTCCAGAGAGAGAGGGGGGGGAAAGGACAGTGTATCTAACACACCCCGGTCCCAGAGAGAGAGAGGGGGGAAAGGACAGTGTATCTAACACACCCCGGTCCCAGAGAGAGAGAGGGGGGAAAGGACAGTGTATCTAACACACCCCGGTCCCAGAGAGAGAGAGAGGGGGGAAAGGACAGTGTATCTAACACACCTCGGTCCCAGAGAGAGAGGGGGGGGAAAGGACAGTGTATCTAACACACCCCGGTCCCAGAGAGAGAGAGGGGGGAAAGGACAGTGTATCTAACACACCCCGGTCCCAGAGAGAGGGATGCGGAAGAGGTGGCCGGTTTTCCGAGGTGATTTCCCACCCTAATTGTCTGATCTCCTCACCTCTCCCTCAAACAAAGGCCGGTCCTGTTACACCTCAACCACATTCAAATCTCTGTGGAAATGTGCGTGCTGCTGTGGTGCGTGTGAGCTCTGTTCGGTGTGGATCTGCCCCCTCCACCTCTCCCTGCCTCTGACCCTAACCCCCTGGGGGATGGGGAGTGGGGGGGGCGGGAATCGCTGTTCCCAATTCAGTCCCTGGATCCCACACCCAGTCAGCAGCTCAGCTGCCGTTTGGCAATTTATACCCGGGGGGGGGGGGGGGCTTGACACCACCTCTCAAACCCAGAGACGGGGGGTGGGGTGGGGGGTGGTGGGTGCGGGGGGAGGGGGGAGAGAGAGAGTGAGAGAGAGAAATGGACAGAGAGAGAGAGAGAGAGAGAGAGAGACGGACAGAGAGAGAGAGAGAGAGAGACGGACAGAGAGAGAGACAGAGACAGACAGAGTGAGAGAGAGAGACGGACAGAGAGAGAGAGAGAGAGAGATGGACAGAGATAGAGAGAGAGAGAGAGAGAGACGGACAGAGAGAGAGACAGAGACAGACAGAGTGAGAGAGTGAGAGAGAGAGACGGACAGAGAGAGAGAGAGAGAGAGATGGACAGAGATAGAGAGAGAGAGAGAGAGACAGACAGAGTGAGAGAGTGAGAGAGAGTGAGACGGACAGAGAGAGAGAGAGAGAGAGACAGACAGACAGAGAGAGAGAGTGAGAGAGAGAGACGGACAGAGAGAGAGAGAGACGGACAGAGAGAGAGAGAGAGAGAGACAGACAGAGAGAGAGAGAGAGAGTGAGTGAGAGAGATGGATAGAGAGAGAGACAGAGACAGACAGAGAGAGAGAGAGAGAGAGAGAGAGAGAGACGGACAGAGAGAGAGAGAGAGAGAGAGATGGATAGAGATAGAGGAGAGAGAGACGGACAGAGAGAGACAGAGAGAGAGACGGACAGACAGAAAGAGAGAGAGAGGGGAGGGGTATACAGGTGCAGGACAGTGTATCTGTCCCTTTTATCTGCCTGACCCCACTCCCTGGGATGGCAGTATGAAGTGAGTGTGTGAAACACTCCCAGGGACAGGGACAGGGACAGCACGGGGTTAGATACAGAGTAAAGCTCCCTCTACACTGTCCCCCCATCAACCCTCCTAGGGACAGGGACAGCACGGGGTTAGATACAGAGTAAAGCT
>NW_027310238.1:118755-133755 GCF_047496795.1 Chiloscyllium punctatum | reverse complement strand
AGGTTCTGTGCCCTCCACCCTCATCGCAACACCCATGGGAGCCTCCGGTCGTCAATAGACCGCCGCACCGGCCTCTGACTGACTCTCAGAATGGACGGAAAGAGCCGGGTAAGCCTTTCAAAAGATTCGACCACGTGCCGAAAACTTTAGACTTCCGTGAGCTCTCCGGCTTGCACCGAGACCCGAAGTCGACGTGCTAAGCACCACGGGACCCCTTTCGCCTGCAGGTCCCGAGCCGCCTTTATTTGCTGTTACGAGCATCGTGTGCCCCATACCTGCGTGACAAGCACCGCAGGGCGGCAGAGCCATCGCACTTAGCCGGGTGGCAGAGGAGGACCAGACTATTCACAGATAGCGGCCCAACGACTCCCAGAGCCGGTCGTGCGGCGCGCGAGGTCTGCTCTCTTCACAAGAGGCTTTATTAGGGAGTGCTAAGGCAAGGTTCTGTGCCCTCCACCCTCATCGCAACACCCATGGGAGCCTCCGGTCGTCAATAGACCGCCGCACCGGCCTCTGACTGACTCTCAGAATGGACGGAAAGAGCCGGGTAAGCCTTTCAAAAGATTCGACCACGTGCCGAAAACTTTAGACTTCCGTGAGCTCTCCGGCTTGCACCGAGACCCGAAGTCGACGTGCTAAGCACCACGGGACCCCTTTCGCCTGCAGGTCCCGAGCCGCCTTTATTTGCTGTTACGAGCATCGTGTGCCCCATACCTGCGTGACAAGCACCGCAGGGCGGCAGAGCCATCGCACTTGGCCGGGTGGCAGAGGAGGACCCGACTATTCACAGATAGCGGCCCAACGACTCCCAGAGCCGGTCGTGCGGTGCGCGAGGTCTGCTCTCTTCACAAGAGGCTTTATTAGGGAGTGCTAAGGCAAGGTTCTGTGCCCTCCACCCTCATCGCAACACCCATGGGAGCCTCCGGTCGTCAATAGACCGCCGCACCGGCCTCTGACTGACTCTCAGAATGGACGGAAAGAGCCGGGTAAGCCTTTCAAAAGATTCGACCACGTGCCGAAAACTTTAGACTTCCGTGAGCTCTCCGGCTTGCACCGAGACCCGAAGTCGACGTGCGAAGCACCACGGGACCCCTTTCGCCTGCAGGTCCCGAGCCGCCTTTATTTGCTGTTACGAGCATCGTGTGCCCCATACCTGCGTGACGAGCACCGCAGGGCGGCAGAGCCATCGCACTTGGCCGGGTGGCAGAGGAGGACCAGACTATTCACAGATAGCGGCCCAACGACTCCCAGAGCCGGTCGTGCGGCGCGCGAGGTCTGCTCTCTTCACAAGAGGCTTTATTAGGGAGTGCTAAGGCAAGGTTCTGTGCCCTCCACCCTCATCGCAACACCCATGGGAGCCTCCGGTCGTCAATAGACCGCCGCACCGGCCTCTGACTGACTCTCAGAATGGACGGAAAGAGCCGGGTAAGCCTTTCAAAAGATTCGACCACGTGCCGAAAACTTTAGACTTCCGTGAGCTCTCCGGCTTGCACCGAGACCCGAAGTCGACGTGCTAAGCACCACGGGACCCCTTTCGCCTGCAGGTCCCGAGCCGCCTTTATTTGCTGTTACGAGCATCGTGTGCCCCATACCTGCGTGACGAGCACCGCAGGGCGGCAGAGCCATCGCACTTGGCCGGGTGGCAGAGGAGGACCAGACTATTCACAGATAGCGGCCCAACGACTCCCAGAGCCGGTCGTGCGGCGCGCGAGGTCTGCTCTCTTCACAAGAGGCTTTATTAGGGAGTGCTAAGGCAAGGTTCTGTGCCCTCCACCCTCATCGCAACACCCATGGGAGCCTCCGGTCGTCAATAGACCGCCGCACCGGCCTCTGACTGACTCTCAGAATGGACGGAAAGAGCCGGGTAAGCCTTTCAAAAGATTCGACCACGTGCCGAAAACTTTAGACTTCCGTGAGCTCTCCGGCTTGCACCGAGACCCGAAGTCGACGTGCTAAGCACCACGGGACCCCTTTCGCCTGCAGGTCCCGAGCCGCCTTTATTTGCTGTTACGAGCATCGTGTGCCCCATACCTGCGTGACGAGCACCGCAGGGCGGCAGAGCCATCGCACTTGGCCGGGTGGCAGAGGAGGACCAGACTATTCACAGATAGCGGCCCAACGACTCCCAGAGCCGGTCGTGCGGCGCGCGAGGTCTGCTCTCATCACAAGAGGCTTTAGGGAGTGCTCAGGCAAGGGTCAGCCCGCAGCCTTCCTGGCAACACCCAGGGGAACCAGGCCACTCGCGTCTCTCGCCTTCATTTTCGACACGAGCGCCTGCGGAGGGCCACCACCCCCTCCGATTGTCAAGAGACCTCCGCACCGGCCTCTGACTTACTCTCAGAATGGACGGAAAGAGCCGGGTAAGCCTTTGAAAAGATTCGACCACGTGCCGAAAACTTTAGACTTCCGTGAGCTCTCCGGCTTGCACCGAGACCCGAAGTCGACGTGCTTAGCACCACGGGACCCCTTTCGCCTGCAGGTCCCGAGCCGCCTTTTATTTTTGTTACGAGTATCGTGTTCCCCAAACCTGGGTGACGAGCACCGCAGGGCGGCAGAGCCATCGCGCTTGTCCGGGTGGCAGAGGAGGACCAGACTATTCACAAATAGCGGCCCAACGACTCCCAGAGCCGGTCGTGCGGCAGGCGAGGTCTGCTCTCATCACAAGAGGCTTTAGGGAGTGCTCAGGCAACGGTCAGCCCGCAGCCTTCTTGGCAACACCCAAGGGAACCAGGCCACTCGCGTCTCTCGCCTTCATTTTGGACACGAGCGCCTGTGGAGGGACGGCCGGAGTCAACGTGGGGTTTGCCCGCCCTCCAATAGTGTCAAAAGACCGCCGCACAAGTCTCTGACTGACTCTTAGAACAGACAGAAAGAGTTTGTCAAATCTGTCAAAAAATTGACAAAGTGTCAAAAATTCGACTTCCAAGAGCTCTCCGGCATGCACTCATACCTGTCATTAAAGTGCTATGCCCGTGGAACCGTTTTTCGGATGCCTTTCAGAACGGTCCCGCGCCGCCATTTTGTTCTAAAAATCGTGTTCCCATATATCTCCGGGTACCCCGCCAACCTCACTGCGGAAAAACTACAAGTGGCACTGAATGGGTCTGAATTCCAAATTTGACTGCATCGGTCTGGAACTCGGTCCGGTCAAAACCGTTTGGATTTTTCTCGGTCCGGACTTCCGCGACAGACAAAGTTAAAGTTTTCGGGCTGCAGGCACAAAACGACAGCTGGCCATTTGCCGGGCTCAATTCACCCAATTCCTCCGGCACTTCGGAGCACATGTTCGGTGTAAGTTTGCGAATCTTTCCCGATGCTGCAGCATTTTCCTCCGCTGACACTTAGAATATTTTTCACACTTTGCTGAAAATTTTTCTAAGTGTTTTTTTCCAAGTTTTCCTGGTTACTGATTTCTTCTTTTTAAACATTTTTCTAAGTTTTTCTGGTTACTGATTTCTTCTTTTTAAACATTTTTCGCAGTTTGTCTGGTTACTGATTTCTTCTTTTTAAACATTTTTCGCCGTTTTTCTGGTTACTGATTTCTTCTTTTTAAACATTTTTCGCCGTTTTTCTGGTTACTCATTTCTTCTTTTTAAACATTTTTCTAAGTTTTTCTGGTTACTGATTTCTTCTTTTTAAACATTTTTCTAAGTTTTTCTGGTTACTCATTTCTTCTTTTTAAACATTTTTCTAAGTTTTTCTGGTTACTCACTTCTTCTTTTTAAACATTTTTCTAAGTTTTTCTGGTTACTGATTTCTTCTTTTTAAACATTTTTCGCCGTTTTTCTGGTTACTGATTTCTTCTCTTTTAAACATTTTTCTAAGTTTTTCTGGTTACTCATTTCTTCTTTTTAAACATTTTTCGCCGTTTTTCTGGTTACTGATTTCTTCTTTTTAAACATTTTTCTAAGTTTTTCTGGTTACTGATTTCTTCTTTTTAAACATTTTTCGCAGTTTGTCTGGTTAATGATTTCTTCTTTTAAACATTTTTCTAAGTTTGTCTGGTTACTGATTTCTTCTTTTTAAACATTTTTCTAAGTTTTTCTGGTTACTCACTTCTTCTTTTTAAACATTTTTCTAAGTTTTCCTGGTTACTCATTTCTTCTTTTTAAACATTTTTCGCAGTTTTTCTGGTTACTGATTTCTTCTTTTTAAACATTTTTCTAAGTTTTCCTGGTTACTGATTTCTTCTTTTTAAACATTTTTCTAAGTTTTTCTGGTTACTGATTTCTTCTTTTTAAACATTTTTCTAAGTTTTTCTGGTTACTGATTTCTTCTTTTTAAACATTTTTCTAAGTTTTCTGGTTACTCACTTCTTCTTTTTAAACATTTTTCTAAGTTTTTCTGGTTACTCACTTCTTCTTTTGAAACATTTTTCTAAGTTTTTCTGGTTACTGATTTCTTCTTTTTAAACATTTTTCTAAGTTTTTCTGGTTACTGATTTCTTCTTTTTAAACATTTTTCGCAGTTTGTCTGGTTACTGATTTCTTCTTTTTAAACATTTTTCGCCGTTTTTCTGGTTACTGATTTCTTCTTTTTAAACATTTTTCTAAGTTTTTCTGGTTACTCACTTCTTCTTTTTAAACATTTTTCTAAGTTTTTCTGGTTACTGATTTCTTCTTTTTAAACATTTTTCGCAGTTTTTCTGGTTACTGATTTCTTCTTTTTAAACATTTTTCTAAGTTTTTCTGGTTACTGATTTCTTCTTTTTAAACATTTTTCTAAGTTTTTCTGGTTACTCACTTCTTCTTTTTAAACATTTTTCTAAGTTTTCCTGGTTACTGATTTCTTCTTTTTAAACATTTTTCGCAGTTTGTCTGGTTACTGATTTCTTCTTTTTAAACATTTTTCGCAGTTTTTCTGGTTACTGATTTCTTCTTTTTAAACATTTTTCTAAGTTTTTCTGGTTACTGATTTCTTCTTTTTAAACATTTTTCTAAGTTTTTCTGGTTACTGATTTCTTCTTTTTAAACATTTTTCTAAGTTTTTCTGGTTACTCACTTCTTCTTTTTAAACATTTTTCTAAGTTTTTCTGGTTACTCACTTCTTCTTTTGAAACATTTTTCTAAGTTTTTCTGGTTACTGATTTCTTCTTTTTAAACATTTTCGCAGTTTGTCTGGTTACTGATTTCTTCTTTTTAAACATTTTTCGCCGTTTTTCTGGTTACTGATTTCTTCTTTTTAAACATTTTTCTAAGTTTTTCTGGTTACTCACTTCTTCTTTTTAAACATTTTTCTAAGTTTTTCTGGTTACTGATTTCTTCTTTTTAAACATTTTTCGCAGTTTTTCTGGTTACTGATTTCTTCTTTTTAAACATTTTTCTAAGTTTTTCTGGTTACTGATTTCTTCTTTTTAAACATTTTTCTAAGTTTTTCTGGTTACTCACTTCTTCTTTTTAAACATTTTTCTAAGTTTTCCTGGTTACTGATTTCTTCTTTTTAAACATTTTTCGCAGTTTGTCTGGTTACTGATTTCTTCTTTTTAAACATTTTTCGCAGTTTTTCTGGTTACTGATTTCTTCTTTTTAAACATTTTTCTAAGTTTTTCTGGTTACTGATTTCTTCTTTTTAAACATTTTTCTAAGTTTTTCTGGTTACTCACTTCTTCTTTTTAAACATTTTTCTAAGTTTTTCTGGTTACTCACTTCTTCTTTTGAAACATTTTTCTAAGTTTTTCTGGTTACTGATTTCTTCTTTTTAAACATTTTTCGCAGTTTGTCTGGTTACTGATTTCTTCTTTTTAAACATTTTTCGCCGTTTTTTCTGGTTACTGATTTCTTCTTTTTAAACATTTTTCTAAGTTTTTCTGGTTACTCACTTCTTCTTTTTAAACATTTTTCTAAGTTTTTCTGGTTACTGATTTCTTCTTTTTAAACATTTTTCGCAGTTTTTCTGGTTACTGATTTCTTCTTTTTAAACATTTTTCTAAGTTTTTCTGGTTACTGATTTCTTCTTTTTAAACATTTTTCTAAGTTTTTCTGGTTACTGACTTCTTCTTTTTAAACATTTTTCTAAGTTTTCCTGGTTTACTGATTTCTTCTTTTTAAACATTTTTTCGCAGTTTGTCTGGTTACTGATTTCTTCTTTTTAAACATTTTTCGCAGTTTTTCTGGTTACTGATTTCTTCTTTTAAACATTTTTCTAAGTTTTTCTGGTTACTGATTTCTTCTTTTTAAACATTTTTCTAAGTTTTTCTGGTTACTCACTTCTTCTTTTTAAACATTTTTCTAAGTTTTTCTGGTTACTCACTTCTTCTTTTGAAACATTTTTCTAAGTTTTTCTGGTTACTGATTTCTTCTTTTTAAACATTTTTCTAAGTTTTTCTGGTTACTGATTTCTTCTTTTTAAACATTTTTCGCAGTTTGTCTGGTTACTGATTTCTTCTTTTTAAACATTTTTCGCCGTTTTTCTGGTTACTGATTTCTTCTTTTTAAACATTTTTCTAAGTTTTTCTGGTTACTCACTTCTTCTTTTTAAACATTTTTCTAAGTTTTTCTGGTTACTGATTTCTTCTTTTTAAACATTTTTCGCAGTTTTTCTGGTTACTGATTTCTTCTTTTTAAACATTTTTCTAAGTTTTTCTGGTTACTGATTTCTTCTTTTTAAACATTTTTCTAAGTTTTTCTGGTTACTCACTTCTTCTTTTTAAACATTTTTCTAAGTTTTCCTGGTTACTGATTTCTTCTTTTTAAACATTTTTCGCAGTTTGTCTGGTTACTGATTTCTTCTTTTTAAACATTTTTCGCAGTTTTTCTGGTTACTGATTTCTTCTTTTTAAACATTTTTCTAAGTTTTTCTGGTTACTCACTTCTTCTTTTATAACATTTTTCTAAGTTTTCCTGGTTACTGATTTCTTCTTTTTAAACATTTTTCTAAGTTTTCCTGGTTACTGATTTCTTCTTTTTAAACATTTTTCTAAGTTTTTCTGGTTACTCATTTCTTCTTTTTAAACATTTTTCGCAGTTTTTCTGGTTACTGATTTCTTCTTTTTAAACATTTTCCTAAGTTTTCCTGGTTACTGATTTCTTCTTTTTAAACATTTTTCTAAGTTTTCCTGGTTACTCATTTCTTCTTTTTGATCATTTTTCTAAGTTTTCCTGGTTACTGATTTCTTCGTTTTGAACATTTTTCTAAGTTTTCCTGGTTACTCACTTCTTCTTTTCAAACATTTTTCTTCGTTTTTCTGTTTACTCATTTAGCACTTTCAGGCACTTTCCGATCATTTCCTCGTTCCCGATTTCACCCTTTAAAACGCTTTCGGGCATTTCCCTAAGTTTTGCGGTTCACTCGTTTGGGACTCACTGACACCTTCTCTAGCTTCCCTGCTCACTTTTTTCGTACTGTTGAGAAAATTCGAACCCTTTCCTTAACTATGCCGGTTACTGACTTCACCGCTTCAGACCCTTGTCCCCGTAATGAAAGATACCATTTCCCACCGTGGGAAATGCACGAAAATCGGACTGAACACGGGGGAGGCTCCCCCCTCGAAGGCGAGACCGTCGGCAGAACCGCCGGGTCAAACCCGGCTGAGCTACCCGGCTTACAAGTCTCAAAGTCGGTATGAGCAGTCACGTCCACCCCCATTCCCTTTTGGACCACTTCCCACGGTTCCAAATGCATGAAAATCGGCCTGTACACGGGGGAGGCACCCGCCTCGAAGACGAGACCGTCGGCAGAACCGCCGGGTCAAACCCGGCTGAGCTACCCGGCTCGGAAGCGCCAAAGTCGGGTTGAGCAGTCACATTCACTCCCATCCCCTTTTGGGCAACTTCCCACGGTTGGAAATGCATGGAAATCGGACTGAACACGGGGGAGGCTCCCCCCTCGAAGGCGAGACCGTCGGCAGAACCGCCGGATCAAACCCGGCTGAGCTACCCGGCTTACAAGTCTCAAAGTCGGTATGAGCAGACACGTCCACCCCCATTCCCTTTTGGACCACTTCCCACGGTTCGAAATGCATGAAAATCGGCCTGTATACGGGGGAGGCACCCGCCTCGAAGACGAGACCGTCGGCAGAACCGCCGGGTCAAACCCGGCTGAGCTACCCGGCTCGGAAGCGCCAAAGTCGGGTTGAGCAGTCACATTCACTCCCATCCCCTTTTGGGCAACTTCCCACGGTTGGAAATGCATGGAAATCGGACTGAACACGGGGGAGGCTCCCCCCTCGAAGGCGAGACCGTCGGCAGAACCGCCGGATCAAACCCGGCTGAGCTACCCGGCTTACAAGTCTCAAAGTCGGTATGAGCAGACACGTCCACCCCCATTCCCTTTTGGACCACTTCCCACGGTTCGAAATGCATGAAAATCGGCCTGTATACGGGGGAGGCACCCGCCTCGAAGACGAGACCGTCGGCAGAACCGCCGGGTCAAACCCGGCCGGGCTACCCGGGTTAGAAGCCCTAGAGTCGGGTTGAGCAGTCACAATCACTCCCATCCCCTTTTGAACCTGTTCCCACCGTTGGAAATGCACGAAAATCGGCCTGTACACGGGGGAGGCTCCCCCCTCGAAGGCGAGACCGTCGGCAGAACCGCCGGGTCAAACCCGGCTGAGCTACCCGGCTTACAAGTCTCGAAGTCGGGTTGAGCAGTCACATTCACTCCCATCGACTTTTGGGCAACTTCCCACCGTTGCAAATGCATGAAAATCGGCCTGTACACGGGGGAGGCACCCGCCTCGAAGTCGAGACCGTCGGCAGAACCGCCGGGTCCAACCCGGCTGAGCTACCCGGCTTACAAGTCTCAAAGCCGGGTTGGGCAGTCACGTTCACCCCCATTCCCTTTTGGATCACTTCCCACGGTTCGAAATGCACGAAAACCGGCCTGTACACGGGGGAGGGTCCGCCCTCGAAGGCGAGACCGTCGGCAGAACCGCCGGGTCAAACCTGGCTGAGCTACCCGGCTTACAAGTCTCAAAGTCGGGTTGAGCAGTCACGTTCACTCCCATCGACTTTTAGACCACTTCCCACGGTTCGAAATGCACGAAAATCGGCCTGTACACGGGGGAGGCACCCGCCTCGAAGACGAGACCGTCGGCAGAACCGCCGGGTCAAACCCGGCCGAGCTACCCGGCTTAAAAGTCTCAAAGTCGGTATGAGCAGTCACATTCACCCCCATTCCCTTTTGGACCACTTCCCACGGTTGGAAATGCATGAAAATCGGCCTGGACACGGGGGAGGCTCCCCCCTCGATGACGAGACCGTCGGCAGAACCGCCGGAACAAACCCGGCTGAGCTACCCGGCTTACAAGTCTCAAAGTCGGTATGAGCAGACACGTCCACCCCCATTCCCTTTTGGACCACTTCCCACCGTTGGAAATGCACGAAAATCGGCCTGTACACGGGGGAGGCACCGGCCTCGAAGACGAGACCGTCGGCAGAACCGCCGGGTCAAACCCGGCTGAGCTACCCGGCTTACAAGTCTCAAAGTCGGGTTGAGCAGTCACATTCACTCCCATCGACTTTTGGGCAACTTCCCACGGTTCGAAATGCACAAGATTCGGCCTGAACACGGGGGACGCTCCCCCCTCGAAGGCGAGACCGTCGGCAGACCCGCCGGGTCAAACCCGGCTGAGCTACCCGGCTCGGAAGCGCCAAAGTCGGTATGAGCAGTCACGTTCACTCCCATCCCCTTTTGGACCGCTTCCCACGGTACGAAATGCATGAAAATCGGCCTGTACACGGGGGAGGCACCCGCCTCGAAGACGAGACCGTCGGCAGAACCGCCGGGTCAAACCCGGCTGAGCTACCCGGCTTACAAGTCTCAAAGTCGGGTTGAGCAGTCACATTCACTCCCATCGACTTTTGGGCAACTTCCCACGGTTCGAAATGCACAAAATTCGGCCTGAACACGGGGGACGCTCCCCCCTCGAAGGCGAGACCGTCGGCAGAACCGCCGGGTCAAACCCGGCTGAGCTACCCGGCTTAAAAGTCTCAAAGTCGGTATGAGCAGTCACATTCACCCCCATTCCCTTTTGGACCACTTCCCACGGTTGGAAATGCATGAAAATCGGCCTGGACACGGGGGAGGCTCCCCCCTCGATGACGAGACCGTCGGCAGAACCGCCGGAACAAACCCGGCTGAGCTACCCGGCTTACAAGTCTCAAAGTCGGTATGAGCAGACACGTCCACCCCCATTCCCTTTTGGACCACTTCCCACCGTTGGAAATGCACGAAAATCGGCCTGTACACGGGGGAGGCACCGGCCTCGAAGACGAGACCGTCGGCAGAACCGCCGGATCAAACCCGGCCGAGCTACCCGGGTTAGAAGCCTCAGAGTCGGGTTGAGCAGTCACGTCCACCCCCATTCCCTTTTGGACCACTTCCCACGGTTCGAAATGCACGAAAATCGGCCTGTACACGGGGAGAGGGAGCCGCCTCGAAGACGAGACCGTCGGCAGAACCGCCGGTTCAAACCCGGCTGAGCTACCAGGCTCGGAAGCGCCAAAGTCGGGTTGAGCAGTCACATTCACTCCCATCCCCTTTTGGGCAACTTCCCACCGTTGCAAATGCATGAAAATCGGCCTGTACACGGGGGAGGGAGCCGCCTCGAAGACGAGACCGTCGGCAGAACCGCCGGATCAAACCCGGCTGAGCTACCAGGCTCGGAAGCGCCAAAGTCGGTATGAGCAGTCACATTCACTCCCATCCCCTTTTGGGCCACTTCCCACGGTTCGAAATGCACGAAAATCGGACTGAACACGGGGGAGGCTCCCCCCTCCAAAACGAGACCATCGGCAGAATCGACGGGTCAAACCCGGCCGAGCTACCCGGGTTAGAAGCCTCAAAGTCGGGTTGAGCAGTCACGTCCACCCCCATCCCCTTTTGGACCACTTCCCACGGTTCGAAATGCACGAAAATCGGCCTGTACACGGGGGAGGCACCCGCCTCGAAGACGAGACCGTCGGCAGACCCGCCGGATCAAACCCGGCCGAGCTACACGGCTTACAAGTCTCAATGTCGGTATGAGCAGTCACGTCCACCCCTATTCCCTTTTGGACCACTTCCCACGGTACGAAATGCATGAAAATCGGCCTGTACACGGGGGAGGCACCCGCCTCGAAGACGAGACCGTCGGCAGAACCGCCGGGTCAAACCCGGCTGAGCTACCCGGCTCGGAAGCGCCAAAGTCGGGTTGAGCAGTCACATTCACTCCCATCGACTTTTGGGCAACTTCCCACGGTTCGAAATGCACAAAATTCGGCCTGAACACGGGGGACGCTCCCCCCTCGAAGGCGAGACCGTCGGCAGAACCGCCGGGTCAAACCCGGCTGAGCTACCCGGGTCGGAAGCGCCAAGGTCGGTATGAGCAGTCACATTCACTCCCATCCCCTTTTGGACCGCTTCCCACGGTTTGAAATGCACGAAAATCGGCCTGTACACGGGGGAGGCTCCGCCCTCGAAGGCGAGACCGACGGCAGAACCGCCGGGTCAAACCCGGCCGGGCTACCCGGGTTAGAAGCCTCAGAGTCGGGTTGAGCAGTCACATTCACCCCCATCCCCTTTTGAACCTCTTCCCACCGTTGGAAATGCACGAAAATCGGCCTGTACACGGGGGAGGCGCCCCTCTCGAAGGCGAGACCGACGGCAGAACCGCCGGGTCAAACCCGGCCGAGCTACCCGGGTTAGAAGCCTCAGAGTCGGGTTGAGCAGTCACATTCACCCCCATTCCCTTTTGGACCACTTCCCACGGTACGAAATGCATGAAAATCGGCCTGTACACGGGGGAGGCACCCGCCTCGAAGACGAGACCGTCGGCAGAACCGCCGGGTCAAACCCGGCTGAGCTACCCGGGTCGGAAGCGCCAAGGTCGGTATGAGCAGTCACATTCACTCCCATCCCCTTTTGGACCGCTTCCCACGGTTTGAAATGCACGAAAATCGGCCTGTACACGGGGGAGGCTCCGCCCTCGAAGGCGAGACCGACGGCAGAACCGCCGGGTCAAACCCGGCCGGGCTACCCGGGTTAGAAGCCTCAGAGTCGGGTTGAGCAGTCACATTCACCCCCATCCCCTTTTGAACCTCTTCCCACCGTTGGAAATGCACGAAAATCGGCCTGTACACGGGGGAGGCCCCCCTCTCGAAGACGAGACCGTCGGCAGACCCGCCGGATCAAACCCGGCCGAGCTACACGGCTTACAAGTCTCGATGTCGGTATGAGCAGTCACGTCCACCCCCATTCCCTTTTGGACCACTTCCCACGGTACGAAATGCATGAAAATCGGCCTGTACACGGGGGAGGCACCCGCCTCGAAGACGAGACCGTCGGCAGAACCGCCGGGTCAAACCCGGCTGAGCTACCCGGCTCGGAAGCGCCAAAGTCGGGTTGAGCAGTCACATTCACTCCCATCCCCTTTTGGGCCACTTCCCACGGTTCGAAATGCATGAAAATCGGCCTGTACACGGGGGACGCTCCCCCCTCGAAGGCGAGGCCGTCGGCAGAACCGCCGGGTCAAACCCGGCTGAGCTACCCGGGTTAGATGCCTCAAAGTCGGGTTGAGCAGTCACATTCACCCCCATCCCCTTTCGGCCCCCTTCCCACGGTTGGAAATGCATGAAAATCGGCCTGTACACGGTGGGCGCTCCCCCCTCGAAGGTGAGACCTTCGGCAGAACCGCCGGGTCAAATCCTGCCGAGCTACCCGCGTTAGAGGTCTCAATGTCGGCTTCAGCAGTCACATTCAATCCCATTCCCGTTTGGACCTCTTCCCGCCGATGGAAATGCACAAAATTCGGCCTGAACACGCGGGACGCTCCCCCCTCGAAGGCGAGACCGTCGCCAGAACCGCCGGGTCAAATCCGGCTGAGCTACCCGCGTTACAGGTCTCAAAGTCGGGTTGAGCAGTCACGTTCACCCCCATCCCCTTTCGGACCCCTTCCCACGGTTGGAAATGCATGAAAATCGGCCTGTACACGGTGGGCGCTCCCCCCTCGAAGGTGAGACCTTCGGCAGAACCGCCGGGTCAAATCCGGCCGAGCTACCCGCGTTAGAGGTCTCAATGTCGGCTTCAGCAGTCACATTCAATCCCATTCCCGTTTGGACCTCTTCCCGCCGATGGAAATGCACAAAATTCGGCCTGAACACGCGGGAGGCTCCCCCCTCGAAGGTGAGACCTTCGGCAGAACCGCCGGGTCAAATCCGGCCGAGCTACCCGCGTTAGAGGTCTCAATGTCGGCTTCAGCAGTCACATTCAATCCCATTCCCGTTTGGACCTCTTCCCGCCGATGGAAATGCACAAAATTCGGCCTGAACACGCGGGACGCTCCCCCCTCGAAGGCGAGACCGTCGCCAGAACCGCCGGGTCAAATCCGGCCGAGCTACCCGCGTTAGAGGTCTCAATGTCGGCTTCAGCAGTCACATTCAATCCCATTCCCTTTTGGAACACTTCCCGCCGTTAACAATGCACGATATTCGGCCTGAACACGCGGGACGCTCCCCCCTCGAAGGTGAGACCTTCGGCAGAACCGCCGGGTCAAATCCTGCCGAGCTACCCGCGTTAGAGGTCTCAATGTCGGCTTCAGCAGTCACATTCAATCCCATTCCCGTTTGGACCTCTTCCCGCCGATGGAAATGCACAAAATTCGGCCTGAACACGCGGGGCGCTCCCCCCTCGAAGGCGAGACCGTCGCCAGAACCGCCGGGTCAAATCCGGCTGAGCTACCCGCGTTACAGGTCTCAAAGTCGGCTTCAGCAGTCACATTCAATCCCATTCCCTTTTGGAACACTTCCCGCCGTTAACAATGCACGATATTCGGACTGAACACGGGGGCCGGTCCGCCCTCGAAGTCAACACCGTCCGCAGAACCGCCGGGGCAAATCCGGCTGAGCTACCCCGCCCCCGAACACTCAAAGTCCCTCTGAAGCCTTGCATTCGCCTCCTTGGAAAATTGACGTCAAACATTACCAAAATCGGGGGCACGAGCACTAAAGCTAAGTCTCACCCTTTCCCTATCCCTAACCAGGAACCGAACGCCCACCCTCAGCCTCACACCAACGCCGGTGCCACTCCAGACAGACACACCCTTCAAAACCACACCCATCCGGCCATGCAACTCAAAAAGGGTCCAAATTCAGAAACACCCCCTTCAAAAGGCACTCCATCCTCGGCCACACCACCGGGACATGCTCCCCTCGGCGATAATTAAGCCCCCACCACTATTTGAAGCCAACCGCAGCCGCAACTCGAACGGAGAAATCAGTAACCAATTCAAAAATGCGCTTGGTTACTGATTTCTACTGAGCCGAAAAAATTCTAAGTGTCGGTGGTTACTGATTTATACCAACCCGAAAATATTCTAAGTGTCGGTGGTTACTGATTTATACCAACCCGAAAAAATTCTAAGTGTCAGTGGTTACTGATTTATACCAACTCGAAAAAATTCTAAGTGTCAGTGGTTACTGATTTATACCAACCCGAAAATATTCTAAGTGTCAGTGGTTACTGATTTGTACCGACCCGAAAATATTCTAAGTGTCAGTGGTTACTGATTTATACCAACCCGAAAAAATTCTAAGTGTCAGTGGTTACTGATTTATACCAAGTCGAAAAAATTCTAAGTGTCAGTGGTTACTGATTTATACCAACCCGAAAATATTCTAAGTGTCAGTGGTTACTGATTTATACCAACTCGAAAAAATTCTAAGTGTCAGTGGTTACTGATTTATACCGACCCGAAAAAATTCTAAGTGTCAGTGGTTACTGATTTATACCAACTCGAAAATATTCTAAGTGTCGGTGGTTACTGATTTATACCAACCCGAAAAAATTCTAAGTGTCAGTGGTTACTGATTTATACCAACTCGAAAAAATTCTAAGTGTCGGTGGTTACTGATTTATACCAACTCGAAAATATTCTAAGTGTCGGTGGTTACTGATTTATACCAACCCGAAAATATTCTAAGTGTCAGTGGTTACTGATTTATACCAACTCGAAAAAATTCTAAGTGTCAGTGGTTACTGATTTATACCAACTCGAAAATATTCTAAGTGTCGGTGGTTACTGAT
>NW_027310238.1:108755-111255 GCF_047496795.1 Chiloscyllium punctatum | reverse complement strand
GCTAGCTGCGTTCGTCATCGACGCACGAGCCGAGTGATCCACCGTCAAGAGTTGTCTGAGTTTGTTTTAGGTCTCTCCCTCGCCAGAGGAAAGCGACCCGGACCGCACATACGCTCCCCACCTTGAGCTACAGCCACCTGCACGCCGGCGTGCGGGCGGAGCAGGGTGGCGTGAAGCGATGGGGAGCACCATCCTGGTGCGGCCCGCAGAAACATACGTCTATTGGGGGGAGGAGGACAGGGCGCCCAAGAGGCGATGCGTGCCCCAACGCACCGCAGCGACGGAGGCAGGATCACCGCCACCATGTCGCCCGCCTAGTATCACGAGGCGTGCAGCAGCTTTGCCCTAGGAAAAGCAGAGGCGGGAACGGGCACCGGCCATCGGTTCGGCAGCGTCACTGACGCGTGCACGTGGCGGCGTGTCGGCGAGCGGACTTCCTGCGAGGAGGCGGGGGCGGCACTCGCCCGAGCAGACGCCCGCCCGGCCCAGCCACCGCCGAGGTGGACTGGGAGTCGCGGCAACGGCTCGTCATACTCGTTCCCACACTCACAGCGCAGCTTGCCCGCAAGCCACCGACCACCGATCGACGCCAGGCGCCCCGACCGAGAGCGGGATCGCTCGTTCGCCCTGCTGGCAGTTCGCTGGGGATCACTACTGCACGGAGCTCGGAGACCGACGGGCGGCAACTCGAGAGTCTTTAAACCACCACCCCCATCCCGCAAGTGCAAAGAGGCTGTATACGCACAGACGGGTGAGGGGAATAGGTACCCCGTCGGGTTTGAAGGGAGCGTGACTAGATAGCAACGATGTAAACCCAGCCGATTTGGGAGCGAAAGACCGGCGCCTGCATCACCGGCTTCGTTTCCCGTGGCTGGAGAGTACACCGAAACCCTCCGTCTGTCGCGAGCTCCCGACGACGCGGTGCCGCCAAGCAGCAGGGCCGGACCTGGTGTGGCTCCCCTCGTCGATCACAGACCGGTCGGCACTACTGACGAGACGGTGGAACGGGCTTCGCCCCTTGTGACGAAGGGTGATGCGAACCCGCCCGCCCGCGTGCGTTCGGGGTGGACTCGGCAAACGGAGATTTGAAATCGGAAAGTGTCCTCCTGCCCCGCGCAGGTAGGCGCCCAACAGTTGTGGGGGGTTTGGCGGTGACCACGGCTGCAGGGCCTGCTACCCCGACGAGCTCTCCTGCTGGCCCCGAAACCACCCTCGCGAGACAAGTTGAAACGGAAACGGGCGTACCCCCAAGCCGACGATCCTTTCTTATTTGTTACTTTTTTTTTCACTTGCTCGAGTTGTGGCGATTTGGCGGTGACCACGGCTGCAGGGCCTGCTACCCCGACGAGCTCTCCTGCTGGCCCCGAAACCACCCTCGCGAGACAAGTTGAAACGGAAACGGGCGTACCCCCAAGCCGACAGAGATCCTTTCTTATTTGTTACTTTTTTTTTTCACTTGCTCGAGTTGTGGGGGTTTGGCGGTGACCACGGCTGCAGGGCCTGCTACCCCGACGAGCTCTCCTGCTGGCCCCGAAACCACCCTCGCGAGACAAGTTGAAACGGAAACGGGCGTACCCCCAAGCCGACGATCCTTTCTTATTTGTTACTTTTTTTTTTCACTTGCTCGAGTTGTGGGGGTTTGGCGGTGACCACGGCTGCAGGGCCTGCTACCCCGACGAGCTCTCCTGCTGGCCCCGAAACCACCCTCGCGAGACAAGTTGAAACGGAAACGGGCGTACCCCCAAGCCGACGATCCTTTCTTATTTGTTACTTTTTTTTTCACTTGCTCGAGTTGTGGGGGTTTGGCGGTGACCACGGCTGCAGGGCCTGCTACCCCGACGAGCTCTCCTGCTGGCCCCGAAACCACCCTCGCGAGACAAGTTGAAACGGAAACGGGCGTACCCCCAAGCCGACGATCCTTTCTTATTTGTTACTTTTTTTTTCACTTGCTCGAGTTGTGGGGGTTTGGCGGTGACCACGGCTGCAGGGCCTGCTACCCCGACGAGCTCTCCTGCTGGCCCCGAAACCACCCTCGCGAGACAAGTTGAAACGGAAACGGGCGTACCCCCAAGCCGACAGAGATGCTTTCGCTCCTGTTACTTTTTTTTTCACTTGCTCGAGTTGTGGGGGTTTGGCGGTGACCACGGCTGCAGGGCCTGCTACCCCGACGAGCTCTCCTGCTGGCCCCGAAACCACCCTCGCGAGACAAGTTGAAACGGAAACGGGCGTACCCCCAAGCCGACAGAGATCCTTTCGTACTTGAACCAACACAAAGTTTGTCACGTTTTATTTTTACGAGTGATCGACCGTCAAGATTTGTCTCTGAGTTTGCTTAAGGTCTCTCCCTCGCCAGAGGAAAGCCACCCGGACCGCACATACACTCCCCACCTTTAGCAGCAGCCACCTGCACGCCGGCGTGCGGGCGGAGCAGGGTGGCGTGAAGCTGTGGGGAGCACCAGCCTGGTGCGGCCCGCAGAGACATACATCTATTGGTTGAAAA
>NW_027310238.1:88755-103755 GCF_047496795.1 Chiloscyllium punctatum | reverse complement strand
GAGGTCTGCTCTCTTCACAAGAGGCTTTATTAGGGAGTGCTAAGGCAAGGTTCTGTGCCCTCCACCCTCATCGCAACACCCATGGGAGCCTCCGGTCGTCAATAGACCGCCGCACCGGCCTCTGACTGACTCTCAGAATGGACGGAAAGAGCCGGGTAAGCCTTTCAAAAGATTCGACCACGTGCCGAAAACTTTAGACTTCCGTGAGCTCTCCGGCTTGCACCGAGACCCGAAGTCGACGTGCTAAGCACCACGGGACCCCTTTCGCCTGCAGGTCCCGAGCCGCCTTTATTTGCTGTTACGAGCATCGTGTGCCCCATACCTGCGTGACGAGCACCGCAGGGCGGCAGAGCCATCGCACTTGGCCGGGTGGCAGAGGAGGACCAGACTATTCACAGATAGCGGCCCAACGACTCCCAGAGCCGGTCGTGCGGCGCGCGAGGTCTGCTCTCTTCACAAGAGGCTTTATTAGGGAGTGCTAAGGCAAGGTTCTGTGCCCTCCACCCTCATCGCAACACCCATGGGAGCCTCCGGTCGTCAATAGACCGCCGCACCGGCCTCTGACTGACTCTCAGAATGGACGGAAAGAGCCGGGTAAGCCTTTCAAAAGATTCGACCACGTGCCGAAAACTTTAGACTTCCGTGAGCTCTCCGGCTTGCACCGAGACCCGAAGTCGACGTGCTAAGCACCACGGGACCCCTTTCGCCTGCAGGTCCCGAGCCGCCTTTATTTGCTGTTACGAGCATCGTGTGCCCCATACCTGCGTGACGAGCACCGCAGGGCGGCAGAGCCATCGCACTTGGCCGGGTGGCAGAGGAGGACCAGACTATTCACAGATAGCGGCCCAACGACTCCCAGAGCCGGTCGTGCGGCGCGCGAGGTCTGCTCTCATCACAAGAGGCTTTAGGGAGTGCTCAGGCAAGGGTCAGCCCGCAGCCTTCCTGGCAACACCCAGGGGAACCAGGCCACTCGCGTCTCTCGCCTTCATTTTCGACACGAGCGCCTGCGGAGGGCCACCACCCCCTCCGATTGTCAAGAGACCTCCGCACCGGCCTCTGACTTACTCTCAGAATGGACGGAAAGAGCCGGGTAAGCCTTTGAAAAGATTCGACCACGTGCCGAAAACTTTAGACTTCCGTGAGCTCTCCGGCTTGCACCGAGACCCGAAGTCGACGTGCTTAGCACCACGGGACCCCTTTCGCCTGCAGGTCCCGAGCCGCCTTTTATTTTTGTTACGAGTATCGTGTTCCCCAAACCTGGGTGACGAGCACCGCAGGGCGGCAGAGCCATCGCGCTTGTCCGGGTGGCAGAGGAGGACCAGACTATTCACAAATAGCGGCCCAACGACTCCCAGAGCCGGTCGTGCGGCAGGCGAGGTCTGCTCTCATCACAAGAGGCTTTAGGGAGTGCTCAGGCAACGGTCAGCCCGCAGCCTTCTTGGCAACACCCAAGGGAACCAGGCCACTCGCGTCTCTCGCCTTCATTTTGGACACGAGCGCCTGTGGAGGGACGGCCGGAGTCAACGTGGGGTTTGCCCGCCCTCCAATAGTGTCAAAAGACCGCCGCACAAGTCTCTGACTGACTCTTAGAACAGACAGAAAGAGTTTGTCAAATCTGTCAAAAAATTGACAAAGTGTCAAAAATTCGACTTCCAAGAGCTCTCCGGCATGCACTCATACCTGTCATTAAAGTGCTATGCCCGTGGAACCGTTTTTCGGATGCCTTTCAGAACGGTCCCGCGCCGCCATTTTGTTCTAAAAATCGTGTTCCCATATATCTCCGGGTACCCCGCCAACCTCACTGCGGAAAAACTACAAGTGGCACTGAATGGGTCTGAATTCCAAATTTGACTGCATCGGTCTGGAACTCGGTCCGGTCAAAACCGTTTGGATTTTTCTCGGTCCGGACTTCCGCGACAGACAAAGTTAAAGTTTTCGGGCTGCAGGCACAAAACGACAGCTGGCCATTTGCCGGGCTCAATTCACCCAATTCCTCCGGCACTTCGGAGCACATGTTCGGTGTAAGTTTGCGAATCTTTCCCGATGCTGCAGCATTTTCCTCCGCTGACACTTAGAATATTTTTCACACTTTGCTGAAAATTTTTCTAAGTGTTTTTTTCCAAGTTTTCCTGGTTACTGATTTCTTCTTTTTAAACATTTTTCTAAGTTTTTCTGGTTACTGATTTCTTCTTTTTAAACATTTTTCGCAGTTTGTCTGGTTACTGATTTCTTCTTTTTAAACATTTTTCGCCGTTTTTCTGGTTACTGATTTCTTCTTTTTAAACATTTTTCGCCGTTTTTCTGGTTACTCATTTCTTCTTTTTAAACATTTTTCTAAGTTTTTCTGGTTACTGATTTCTTCTTTTTAAACATTTTTCTAAGTTTTTCTGGTTACTCATTTCTTCTTTTTAAACATTTTTCTAAGTTTTTCTGGTTACTCACTTCTTCTTTTTAAACATTTTTCTAAGTTTTTCTGGTTACTGATTTCTTCTTTTTAAACATTTTTCGCCGTTTTTCTGGTTACTGATTTCTTCTTTTTAAACATTTTTCTAAGTTTTTCTGGTTACTCATTTCTTCTTTTTAAACATTTTTCGCCGTTTTTCTGGTTACTGATTTCTTCTTTTTAAACATTTTTCTAAGTTTTTCTGGTTACTGATTTCTTCTTTTTAAACATTTTTCTAAGTTTTCCTGGTTACTCATTTCTTCTTTTTAAACATTTTTCTAAGTTTTCCTGGTTACTCATTTCTTCTTTTTAAACATTTTTCTAAGTTTTCCTGGTTACTGATTTCTTCTTTTTAAACATTTTTCGCAGTTTTTCTGGTTACTGATTTCTTCTTTTTAAACATTTTTCTAAGTTTTTCTGGTTACTGATTTCTTCTTTTTAAACATTTTTCTAAGTTTTTCTGGTTACTCACTTCTTCTTTTTAAACATTTTTCTAAGTTTTTCTGGTTACTCACTTCTTCTTTTGAAACATTTTTCTAAGTTTTTCTGGTTACTGATTTCTTCTTTTTAAACATTTTTCGCAGTTTGTCTGGTTACTGATTTCTTCTTTTTAAACATTTTTCGCCGTTTTTCTGGTTACTGATTTCTTCTTTTTAAACATTTTTCTAAGTTTTTCTGGTTACTCACTTCTTCTTTTTAAACATTTTTCTAAGTTTTTCTGGTTACTGATTTCTTCTTTTTAAACATTTTTCGCAGTTTTTCTGGTTACTGATTTCTTCTTTTTAAACATTTTTCTAAGTTTTTCTGGTTACTGATTTCTTCTTTTTAAACATTTTTCTAAGTTTTTCTGGTTACTCACTTCTTCTTTTTAAACATTTTTCTAAGTTTTCCTGGTTACTGATTTCTTCTTTTTAAACATTTTTCGCAGTTTTTCTGGTTACTGATTTCTTCTTTTTAAACATTTTTCTAAGTTTTTCTGGTTACTGATTTCTTCTTTTTAAACATTTTTCTAAGTTTTTCTGGTTACTCACTTCTTCTTTTTAAACATTTTTCTAAGTTTTCCTGGTTACTGATTTCTTCTTTTTAAACATTTTTCGCAGTTTGTCTGGTTACTGATTTCTTCTTTTTAAACATTTTTCGCAGTTTTTCTGGTTACTGATTTCTTCTTTTTAAACATTTTTCTAAGTTTTTCTGGTTACTGATTTCTTCTTTTTAAACATTTTTCTAAGTTTTTCTGGTTACTGATTTCTTCTTTTTAAACATTTTTCTAAGTTTTTCTGGTTACTCACTTCTTCTTTTTAAACATTTTTCTAAGTTTTTCTGGTTACTCACTTCTTCTTTTGAAACATTTTTCTAAGTTTTTCTGGTTACTGATTTCTTCTTTTTAAACATTTTTCGCAGTTTGTCTGGTTACTGATTTCTTCTTTTTAAACATTTTTCGCCGTTTTTCTGGTTACTGATTTCTTCTTTTTAAACATTTTTCTAAGTTTTTCTGGTTACTCACTTCTTCTTTTTAAACATTTTTCTAAGTTTTTCTGGTTACTGATTTCTTCTTTTTAAACATTTTTCGCAGTTTTTCTGGTTACTGATTTCTTCTTTTTAAACATTTTTCTAAGTTTTTCTGGTTACTGATTTCTTCTTTTTAAACATTTTTCTAAGTTTTTCTGGTTACTCACTTCTTCTTTTTAAACATTTTTCTAAGTTTTCCTGGTTACTGATTTCTTCTTTTTAAACATTTTTCGCAGTTTGTCTGGTTACTGATTTCTTCTTTTTAAACATTTTTCGCAGTTTTTCTGGTTACTGATTTCTTCTTTTTAAACATTTTTCTAAGTTTTTCTGGTTACTGATTTCTTCTTTTTAAACATTTTTCTAAGTTTTTCTGGTTACTCACTTCTTCTTTTTAAACATTTTTCTAAGTTTTTCTGGTTACTCACTTCTTCTTTTGAAACATTTTTCTAAGTTTTTCTGGTTACTGATTTCTTCTTTTTAAACATTTTTCGCCGTTTTTCTGGTTACTGATTTCTTCTTTTTAAACATTTTTCTAAGTTTTTCTGGTTACTCACTTCTTCTTTTTAAACATTTTTCTAAGTTTTTCTGGTTACTGATTTCTTCTTTTTAAACATTTTTCTAAGTTTTTCTGGTTACTGATTTCTTCTTTTTAAACATTTTTCGCAGTTTTTCTGGTTACTGATTTCTTCTTTTTAAACATTTTTCTAAGTTTTTCTGGTTACTGATTTCTTCTTTTTAAACATTTTTCTAAGTTTTTCTGGTTACTCACTTCTTCTTTTTAAACATTTTTCTAAGTTTTCCTGGTTACTGATTTCTTCTTTTTAAACATTTTTCGCAGTTTGTCTGGTTACTGATTTCTTCTTTTTAAACATTTTTCGCAGTTTTTCTGGTTACTGATTTCTTCTTTTTAAACATTTTTCTAAGTTTTTCTGGTTACTGATTTCTTCTTTTTAAACATTTTTCTAAGTTTTTCTGGTTACTCACTTCTTCTTTTTAAACATTTTTCTAAGTTTTTCTGGTTACTCACTTCTTCTTTTGAAACATTTTTCTAAGTTTTTCTGGTTACTGATTTCTTCTTTTTAAACATTTTTCGCAGTTTGTCTGGTTACTGATTTCTTCTTTTTAAACATTTTTCGCCGTTTTTCTGGTTACTGATTTCTTCTTTTTAAACATTTTTCTAAGTTTTTCTGGTTACTCACTTCTTCTTTTTAAACATTTTTCTAAGTTTTTCTGGTTACTGATTTCTTCTTTTTAAACATTTTTCGCAGTTTTTCTGGTTACTGATTTCTTCTTTTTAAACATTTTTCTAAGTTTTTCTGGTTACTGATTTCTTCTTTTTAAACATTTTTCTAAGTTTTTCTGGTTACTGACTTCTTCTTTTTAAACATTTTTCTAAGTTTTCCTGGTTACTGATTTCTTCTTTTTAAACATTTTTCGCAGTTTGTCTGGTTACTGATTTCTTCTTTTTAAACATTTTTCGCAGTTTTTCTGGTTACTGATTTCTTCTTTTTAAACATTTTTCTAAGTTTTTCTGGTTACTGATTTCTTCTTTTTAAACATTTTTCTAAGTTTTTCTGGTTACTCACTTCTTCTTTTTAAACATTTTTCTAAGTTTTTCTGGTTACTCACTTCTTCTTTTGAAACATTTTTCTAAGTTTTTCTGGTTACTGATTTCTTCTTTTTAAACATTTTTCTAAGTTTTTCTGGTTACTGATTTCTTCTTTTTAAACATTTTTCGCAGTTTGTCTGGTTACTGATTTCTTCTTTTTAAACATTTTTCGCCGTTTTTCTGGTTACTGATTTCTTCTTTTTAAACATTTTTCTAAGTTTTTCTGGTTACTCACTTCTTCTTTTTAAACATTTTTCTAAGTTTTTCTGGTTACTGATTTCTTCTTTTTAAACATTTTTCGCAGTTTTTCTGGTTACTGATTTCTTCTTTTTAAACATTTTTCTAAGTTTTTCTGGTTACTGATTTCTTCTTTTTAAACATTTTTCTAAGTTTTTCTGGTTACTCACTTCTTCTTTTTAAACATTTTTCTAAGTTTTCCTGGTTACTGATTTCTTCTTTTTAAACATTTTTCGCAGTTTGTCTGGTTACTGATTTCTTCTTTTTAAACATTTTTCGCAGTTTTTCTGGTTACTGATTTCTTCTTTTTAAACATTTTTCTAAGTTTTTCTGGTTACTCACTTCTTCTTTTATAACATTTTTCTAAGTTTTCCTGGTTACTGATTTCTTCTTTTTAAACATTTTTCTAAGTTTTCCTGGTTACTGATTTCTTCTTTTTAAACATTTTTCTAAGTTTTTCTGGTTACTCATTTCTTCTTTTTAAACATTTTTCGCAGTTTTTCTGGTTACTGATTTCTTCTTTTTAAACATTTTCCTAAGTTTTCCTGGTTACTGATTTCTTCTTTTTAAACATTTTTCTAAGTTTTCCTGGTTACTCATTTCTTCTTTTTGATCATTTTTCTAAGTTTTCCTGGTTACTGATTTCTTCGTTTTGAACATTTTTCTAAGTTTTCCTGGTTACTCACTTCTTCTTTTCAAACATTTTTCTTCGTTTTTCTGTTTACTCATTTAGCACTTTCAGGCACTTTCCGATCATTTCCTCGTTCCCGATTTCACCCTTTAAAACGCTTTCGGGCATTTCCCTAAGTTTTGCGGTTCACTCGTTTGGGACTCACTGACACCTTCTCTAGCTTCCCTGCTCACTTTTTTCGTACTGTTGAGAAAATTCGAACCCTTTCCTTAACTATGCCGGTTACTGACTTCACCGCTTCAGACCCTTGTCCCCGTAATGAAAGATACCATTTCCCACCGTGGGAAATGCACGAAAATCGGACTGAACACGGGGGAGGCTCCCCCCTCGAAGGCGAGACCGTCGGCAGAACCGCCGGGTCAAACCCGGCTGAGCTACCCGGCTTACAAGTCTCAAAGTCGGTATGAGCAGTCACGTCCACCCCCATTCCCTTTTGGACCACTTCCCACGGTTCCAAATGCATGAAAATCGGCCTGTACACGGGGGAGGCACCCGCCTCGAAGACGAGACCGTCGGCAGAACCGCCGGGTCAAACCCGGCTGAGCTACCCGGCTCGGAAGCGCCAAAGTCGGGTTGAGCAGTCACATTCACTCCCATCCCCTTTTGGGCAACTTCCCACGGTTGGAAATGCATGGAAATCGGACTGAACACGGGGGAGGCTCCCCCCTCGAAGGCGAGACCGTCGGCAGAACCGCCGGATCAAACCCGGCTGAGCTACCCGGCTTACAAGTCTCAAAGTCGGTATGAGCAGACACGTCCACCCCCATTCCCTTTTGGACCACTTCCCACGGTTCGAAATGCATGAAAATCGGCCTGTATACGGGGGAGGCACCCGCCTCGAAGACGAGACCGTCGGCAGAACCGCCGGGTCAAACCCGGCTGAGCTACCCGGCTCGGAAGCGCCAAAGTCGGGTTGAGCAGTCACATTCACTCCCATCCCCTTTTGGGCAACTTCCCACGGTTGGAAATGCATGGAAATCGGACTGAACACGGGGGAGGCTCCCCCCTCGAAGGCGAGACCGTCGGCAGAACCGCCGGATCAAACCCGGCTGAGCTACCCGGCTTACAAGTCTCAAAGTCGGTATGAGCAGACACGTCCACCCCCATTCCCTTTTGGACCACTTCCCACGGTTCGAAATGCATGAAAATCGGCCTGTATACGGGGGAGGCACCCGCCTCGAAGACGAGACCGTCGGCAGAACCGCCGGGTCAAACCCGGCCGGGCTACCCGGGTTAGAAGCCCTAGAGTCGGGTTGAGCAGTCACAATCACTCCCATCCCCTTTTGAACCTGTTCCCACCGTTGGAAATGCACGAAAATCGGCCTGTACACGGGGGAGGCTCCCCCCTCGAAGGCGAGACCGTCGGCAGAACCGCCGGGTCAAACCCGGCTGAGCTACCCGGCTTACAAGTCTCGAAGTCGGGTTGAGCAGTCACATTCACTCCCATCGACTTTTGGGCAACTTCCCACCGTTGCAAATGCATGAAAATCGGCCTGTACACGGGGGAGGCACCCGCCTCGAAGTCGAGACCGTCGGCAGAACCGCCGGGTCCAACCCGGCTGAGCTACCCGGCTTACAAGTCTCAAAGCCGGGTTGGGCAGTCACGTTCACCCCCATTCCCTTTTGGATCACTTCCCACGGTTCGAAATGCACGAAAACCGGCCTGTACACGGGGGAGGGTCCGCCCTCGAAGGCGAGACCGTCGGCAGAACCGCCGGGTCAAACCTGGCTGAGCTACCCGGCTTACAAGTCTCAAAGTCGGGTTGAGCAGTCACGTTCACTCCCATCGACTTTTAGACCACTTCCCACGGTTCGAAATGCACGAAAATCGGCCTGTACACGGGGGAGGCACCCGCCTCGAAGACGAGACCGTCGGCAGAACCGCCGGGTCAAACCCGGCCGAGCTACCCGGCTTAAAAGTCTCAAAGTCGGTATGAGCAGTCACATTCACCCCCATTCCCTTTTGGACCACTTCCCACGGTTGGAAATGCATGAAAATCGGCCTGGACACGGGGGAGGCTCCCCCCTCGATGACGAGACCGTCGGCAGAACCGCCGGAACAAACCCGGCTGAGCTACCCGGCTTACAAGTCTCAAAGTCGGTATGAGCAGACACGTCCACCCCCATTCCCTTTTGGACCACTTCCCACCGTTGGAAATGCACGAAAATCGGCCTGTACACGGGGGAGGCACCGGCCTCGAAGACGAGACCGTCGGCAGAACCGCCGGGTCAAACCCGGCTGAGCTACCCGGCTTACAAGTCTCAAAGTCGGGTTGAGCAGTCACATTCACTCCCATCGACTTTTGGGCAACTTCCCACGGTTCGAAATGCACAAGATTCGGCCTGAACACGGGGGACGCTCCCCCCTCGAAGGCGAGACCGTCGGCAGACCCGCCGGGTCAAACCCGGCTGAGCTACCCGGCTCGGAAGCGCCAAAGTCGGTATGAGCAGTCACGTTCACTCCCATCCCCTTTTGGACCGCTTCCCACGGTACGAAATGCATGAAAATCGGCCTGTACACGGGGGAGGCACCCGCCTCGAAGACGAGACCGTCGGCAGAACCGCCGGGTCAAACCCGGCTGAGCTACCCGGCTCGGAAGCGCCAAAGTCGGGTTGAGCAGTCACATTCACTCCCATCGACTTTTGGGCAACTTCCCACGGTTCGAAATGCACAAAATTCGGCCTGAACACGGGGGACGCTCCCCCCTCGAAGGCGAGACCGTCGGCAGAACCGCCGGGTCAAACCCGGCTGAGCTACCCGGGTCGGAAGCGCCAAGGTCGGTATGAGCAGTCACATTCACTCCCATCCCCTTTTGGACCGCTTCCCACGGTTTGAAATGCACGAAAATCGGCCTGTACACGGGGGAGGCTCCGCCCTCGAAGGCGAGACCGACGGCAGAACCGCCGGGTCAAACCCGGCCGGGCTACCCGGGTTAGAAGCCTCAGAGTCGGGTTGAGCAGTCACATTCACCCCCATCCCCTTTTGAACCTCTTCCCACCGTTGGAAATGCACGAAAATCGGCCTGTACACGGGGGAGGCGCCCCTCTCGAAGGCGAGACCGACGGCAGAACCGCCGGGTCAAACCCGGCCGAGCTACCCGGGTTAGAAGCCTCAGAGTCGGGTTGAGCAGTCACATTCACCCCCATTCCCTTTTGGACCACTTCCCACGGTACGAAATGCATGAAAATCGGCCTGTACACGGGGGAGGCACCCGCCTCGAAGACGAGACCGTCGGCAGAACCGCCGGGTCAAACCCGGCTGAGCTACCCGGGTCGGAAGCGCCAAGGTCGGTATGAGCAGTCACATTCACTCCCATCCCCTTTTGGACCGCTTCCCACGGTTTGAAATGCACGAAAATCGGCCTGTACACGGGGGAGGCTCCGCCCTCGAAGGCGAGACCGACGGCAGAACCGCCGGGTCAAACCCGGCCGGGCTACCCGGGTTAGAAGCCTCAGAGTCGGGTTGAGCAGTCACATTCACCCCCATCCCCTTTTGAACCTCTTCCCACCGTTGGAAATGCACGAAAATCGGCCTGTACACGGGGGAGGCCCCCCTCTCGAAGACGAGACCGTCGGCAGACCCGCCGGATCAAACCCGGCCGAGCTACACGGCTTACAAGTCTCGATGTCGGTATGAGCAGTCACGTCCACCCCCATTCCCTTTTGGACCACTTCCCACGGTACGAAATGCATGAAAATCGGCCTGTACACGGGGGAGGCACCCGCCTCGAAGACGAGACCGTCGGCAGAACCGCCGGGTCAAACCCGGCTGAGCTACCCGGCTCGGAAGCGCCAAAGTCGGGTTGAGCAGTCACATTCACTCCCATCCCCTTTTGGGCCACTTCCCACGGTTCGAAATGCATGAAAATCGGCCTGTACACGGGGGACGCTCCCCCCTCGAAGGCGAGGCCGTCGGCAGAACCGCCGGGTCAAACCCGGCTGAGCTACCCGGGTTAGATGCCTCAAAGTCGGGTTGAGCAGTCACATTCACCCCCATCCCCTTTCGGCCCCCTTCCCACGGTTGGAAATGCATGAAAATCGGCCTGTACACGGTGGGCGCTCCCCCCTCGAAGGTGAGACCTTCGGCAGAACCGCCGGGTCAAATCCTGCCGAGCTACCCGCGTTAGAGGTCTCAATGTCGGCTTCAGCAGTCACATTCAATCCCATTCCCGTTTGGACCTCTTCCCGCCGATGGAAATGCACAAAATTCGGCCTGAACACGCGGGACGCTCCCCCCTCGAAGGCGAGACCGTCGCCAGAACCGCCGGGTCAAATCCGGCTGAGCTACCCGCGTTACAGGTCTCAAAGTCGGGTTGAGCAGTCACGTTCACCCCCATCCCCTTTCGGACCCCTTCCCACGGTTGGAAATGCATGAAAATCGGCCTGTACACGGTGGGCGCTCCCCCCTCGAAGGTGAGACCTTCGGCAGAACCGCCGGGTCAAATCCGGCCGAGCTACCCGCGTTAGAGGTCTCAATGTCGGCTTCAGCAGTCACATTCAATCCCATTCCCGTTTGGACCTCTTCCCGCCGATGGAAATGCACAAAATTCGGCCTGAACACGCGGGAGGCTCCCCCCTCGAAGGTGAGACCTTCGGCAGAACCGCCGGGTCAAATCCGGCCGAGCTACCCGCGTTAGAGGTCTCAATGTCGGCTTCAGCAGTCACATTCAATCCCATTCCCGTTTGGACCTCTTCCCGCCGATGGAAATGCACAAAATTCGGCCTGAACACGCGGGACGCTCCCCCCTCGAAGGCGAGACCGTCGCCAGAACCGCCGGGTCAAATCCGGCCGAGCTACCCGCGTTAGAGGTCTCAATGTCGGCTTCAGCAGTCACATTCAATCCCATTCCCTTTTGGAACACTTCCCGCCGTTAACAATGCACGATATTCGGCCTGAACACGCGGGACGCTCCCCCCTCGAAGGTGAGACCTTCGGCAGAACCGCCGGGTCAAATCCTGCCGAGCTACCCGCGTTAGAGGTCTCAATGTCGGCTTCAGCAGTCACATTCAATCCCATTCCCGTTTGGACCTCTTCCCGCCGATGGAAATGCACAAAATTCGGCCTGAACACGCGGGGCGCTCCCCCCTCGAAGGCGAGACCGTCGCCAGAACCGCCGGGTCAAATCCGGCTGAGCTACCCGCGTTACAGGTCTCAAAGTCGGCTTCAGCAGTCACATTCAATCCCATTCCCTTTTGGAACACTTCCCGCCGTTAACAATGCACGATATTCGGACTGAACACGGGGGCCGGTCCGCCCTCGAAGTCAACACCGTCCGCAGAACCGCCGGGGCAAATCCGGCTGAGCTACCCCGCCCCCGAACACTCAAAGTCCCTCTGAAGCCTTGCATTCGCCTCCTTGGAAAATTGACGTCAAACATTACCAAAATCGGGGGCACGAGCACTAAAGCTAAGTCTCACCCTTTCCCTATCCCTAACCAGGAACCGAACGCCCACCCTCAGCCTCACACCAACGCCGGTGCCACTCCAGACAGACACACCCTTCAAAACCACACCCATCCGGCCATGCAACTCAAAAAGGGTCCAAATTCAGAAACACCCCCTTCAAAAGGCACTCCATCCTCGGCCACACCACCGGGACATGCTCCCCTCGGCGATAATTAAGCCCCCACCACTATTTGAAGCCAACCGCAGCCGCAACTCGAACGGAGAAATCAGTAACCAATTCAAAAATGCGCTTGGTTACTGATTTCTACTGAGCCGAAAAAATTCTAAGTGTCGGTGGTTACTGATTTATACCAACCCGAAAATATTCTAAGTGTCGGTGGTTACTGATTTATACCAACCCGAAAAAATTCTAAGTGTCAGTGGTTACTGATTTATACCAACTCGAAAAAATTCTAAGTGTCAGTGGTTACTGATTTATACCAACCCGAAAATATTCTAAGTGTCAGTGGTTACTGATTTGTACCGACCCGAAAATATTCTAAGTGTCAGTGGTTACTGATTTATACCAACCCGAAAAAATTCTAAGTGTCAGTGGTTACTGATTTATACCAAGTCGAAAAAATTCTAAGTGTCAGTGGTTACTGATTTATACCAACCCGAAAATATTCTAAGTGTCAGTGGTTACTGATTTATACCAACTCGAAAAAATTCTAAGTGTCAGTGGTTACTGATTTATACCGACCCGAAAAAATTCTAAGTGTCAGTGGTTACTGATTTATACCAACTCGAAAATATTCTAAGTGTCGGTGGTTACTGATTTATACCAACCCGAAAAAATTCTAAGTGTCAGTGGTTACTGATTTATACCAACTCGAAAAAATTCTAAGTGTCGGTGGTTACTGATTTATACCAACTCGAAAATATTCTAAGTGTCGGTGGTTACTGATTTATACCAACCCGAAAATATTCTAAGTGTCAGTGGTTACTGATTTATACCAACTCGAAAAAATTCTAAGTGTCAGTGGTTACTGATTTATACCAACTCGAAAATATTCTAAGTGTCGGTGGTTACTGATTTATACCAACCCGAAAATATTCTAAGTGTCAGTGGTTACTGATTTGTACCGACCCGAAAAAATTCTAAGTGTCAGTGGTTACTGATTTATACCAACCCGAAAATATTCTAAGTGTCGGTGGTTACTGATTTATACCAACCCGAAAATATTCTAAGTGTCAGTGGTTACTGATTTATACCAACTCGAAAAAATTCTAAGTGTCAGTGGTTACTGATTTATACCAACTCGAAAATATTCTAAGTGTCAGTGGTTACTGATTTGTACCAACCCGAAAATATTCTAAGTGTCGGTGGTTACTGATTTATACCAACCCGAAAATATTCTAAGTGTCAGTGGTTACTGATTTATACCAACTCGAAAATATTCTAAGTGTCGGTGGTTACTGATTTATACCAACCCGAAAATATTCTAAGTGTCAGTGGTTACTGATTTATACCAAGTCGAAAATATTCTAAGTGTCAGTGGTTACTGATTTATACCAACTCGAAAAAATTCTAAGTGTCAGTGGTTACTGATTTATACCAACTCGAAAATATTCTAAGTGTCGGTGGTTACTGATTTATACCAACCCGAAAATATTCTAAGTGTCAGTGGTTACTGATTTATACCAACTCGAAAAAATTCTAAGTGTCAGTGGTTACTGATTTATACCAACTCGAAAATATTCTAAGTGTCGGTGGTTACTGATTTATACCAACCCGAAAATATTCTAAGTGTCAGTGGTTACTGATTTGTACCGACCCGAAAAAATTCTAAGTGTCAGTGGTTACTGATTTATACCAACCCGAAAATATTCTAAGTGTCGGTGGTTACTGATTTATACCAACCCGAAAATATTCTAAGTGTCAGTGGTTACTGATTTATACCAACTCGAAAAAATTCTAAGTGTCAGTGGTTACTGATTTATACCAACTCGAAAATATTCTAAGTGTCAGTGGTTACTGATTTGTACCAACCCGAAAATATTCTAAGTGTCGGTGGTTACTGATTTATACCAACCCGAAAATATTCTAAGTGTCAGTGGTTACTGATTTATACCAACTCGAAAAAATTCTAAGTGTCAGTGGTTACTGATTTATACCAACTCGAAAATATTCTAAGTGTCGGTGGTTACTGATTTATACCAACCCGAAAATATTCTAAGTGTCAGTGGTTACTGATTTATACCAACTCGAAAATATTCTAAGTGTCGGTGGTTACTGATTTATACCAACCCGAAAATATTCTAAGTGTCAGTGGTTACTGATTTATACCAACTCGAAAAAATTCTAAGTGTCAGTGGTTACTGATTTATACCAACCCGAAAATATTCTAAGTGTCGGTGGTTACTGATTTATACCAACCCGAAAATATTCTAAGTGTCAGTGGTTACTGATTTATACCAACTCGAAAAAATTCTAAGTGTCAGTGGTTACTGATTTATACCAACTCGAAAATATTCTAAGTGTCGGTGGTTACTGATTTATACCAACCCGAAAATATTCTAAGTGTCAGTGGTTACTGATTTGTACCGACCCGAAAAAATTCTAAGTGTCAGTGGTTACTGATTTATACCAACCCGAAAATATTCTAAGTGTCGGTGGTTACTGATTTATACCAACCCGAAAATATTCTAAGTGTCAGTGGTTACTGATTTATACCAACTCGAAAAAATTCTAAGTGTCAGTGGTTACTGATTTATACCAACTCGAAAATATTCTAAGTGTCAGTGGTTACTGATTTGTACCAACCCGAAAATATTCTAAGTGTCGGTGGTTACTGATTTATACCAACCCGAAAATATTCTAAGTGTCAGTGGTTACTGATTTATACCAACTCGAAAATATTCTAAGTGTCGGTGGTTACTGATTTATACCAACCCGAAAATATTCTAAGTGTCAGTGGTTACTGATTTATACCAAGTCGAAAATATTCTAAGTGTCAGTGGTTACTGATTTATACCAACTCGAAAAAATTCTAAGTGTCAGTGGTTACTGATTTATACCAACTCGAAAATATTCTAAGTGTCGGTGGTTACTGATTTATACCA
>NW_027310238.1:81255-83755 GCF_047496795.1 Chiloscyllium punctatum | reverse complement strand
GCCCGATTGTGATGGGGCGCCAGTTGTCTAGGTTCTTTAGTCGATCCTTGTCCTCACATTTAGGAATGAGCACTGTCCGGCTCTTTTTCATACTCTCTGGGATAGATCTTGTTTTTAACCACAGGGTGAAGAGGCGAGGTATACGGGAGGCGTCGGTCTCCTGGATGGCTTCTAGGTCTTTCAGCTTTTTGCCATCTGGCCCTGGTGCACTGTGTCTGTCAATTCCTTTCAGGGCTTCTTCTACCTCCTCTTCCCCAATTGGTCCCAGGAGTAGGTTGTCATCAACACGGCCAGCATAACCAGCAAAGTTCCTTATGTCCGCTTTGTTGTTCGCCTTGGACAATTTCTCACGGAATTTGGTTTCCAGTTCCTCTCGTGAGATGGGGCATTGGGATGTATCTGGTGCACCCATTAACTTTCTGGCTAGCTGGCGCCTGTTGTTTCTGTATAGTTCTTGGGCATCTTTATATGCCGCTTTCTTGGTGGCATAACGTTTCTTCGCCCCGTTGTTGTTACCCTTCTTTTCGGCCTTTCGATTGTTCTCTCTTTGCCGTCTGCGGGGGTTTTTCTCGTTATGACCACCGTATATTTCGTCTGTAATACAGTCTACCAAACCCCGAGCTTGAGCCATACAGAGTGGATCATTGGCTTTCTGCAATAGTTCTTCGGCCTTTTTGATGTGTTCATCAACTTCCCTGTGTTTAGGGAGTTTGGCCGGGATTTTGTATGGGACTTGTTGTTCATCTTGTGCAGTCGAGCCATTATCCTCCTCTGGTCTGGTCTCGTGCTCCTCTCTTTCCGATGTTATCGGGGTTGTCGGGGCTGCTACCTGTGTAAGCCGTTTCTTCTGAAGCAATCTCCGTTTGTCTGAGATCTGCTTTGCGGTCTTAGTTGTTATGACCTTAGCAATCTCGACATTGATGAATCTTGCTCCAGCGAGGCTTATTTCAAGTTGCTCCAAGAGGCTTTCTTCCTCTTCGGACCATGCTCCTTTCCTTCTCTTTGCTGTAGGCTTGTCGGCCTCTATGCGCTTGTTGTTCCTCAAGACCGGGTGCATATGCCTTTCATGTTGCCCAAGGCCGCTTTTCGTTGTGAAGTTGGCCTCACATGCTTCACATTGAAATTCTCCCCTCGCCGTCTGCAAAGGACCTTTGCATTTGGGGTAGTGGCAGGCAATCGAGTGGAATTCTCCCGTCTTCTGGCATCTTGAACATTTTGTTCTGAAGGTCTTGGTTTGATGCGAGCGCCTCAGATGTTTAGCAAAGAGACCGACGTTTGGAAAGAGCGTGTTACAGGGTTTGCACAGCAGCCCATCGACCGGGTAGTGTATTACGACCTCTTTGATTGTCGTTCTATCGTGTGGTGGAGGCACAACGATAGTCTCGGTATTGGTTGTCGTTCTATCGTCCGATGGTTTAGCGACGATAGTCTCGGTATTCTTATCCAGGACGTTGTTATTGTCCTTTTCCCCAGGCATATTAATGTCCTTTGGGGTTCTTTTATTCCTCTTTTGGAAAGATTTGTTATAGAAGGTTAAAGTTGGAATGCTCCCTTCTGCTGGGGGATTGGCGGTCCTCTCAGCTCTTTCCATCACGTGTGTATTGTCTGCTTCCTTCTGTCCCTCGAGCTCTGTGATGCCGGCTGCCACACCAGGATCCTCGACGGGAGTCAGGTAAGCCTCCTGAGTAACGGTCCCCTCGTCTGAGGTGGATCGTAATGTGTCCATGTAACTGCAGGAATTGTATTTAACACTGCGCGTAGTTACAACCGCGACAGCGGGGAGGTTGTTTATCCGGGACGCTTCCCAACCGGACTGCTCTGCCAAAGGCAGATTGCAAGCACTCATATTTTTTAACACTTGCTTTTACCAAAAGGCAAAAACACTCGAATTTTAAAAGGTCGTTTGGCCCTTCGGTCAAATTTGACCAAGGTTACCGGCGAGGCCAGCGAGGAGGCACGACAAACTGTGAAATTCGAAATTCGACAAAATCACTCACAGCTGCAACTATACCAGGTGGGGACCGGCGGGTACCCGAGAGTCATAGTTACTCCCGCCGTTTACCCGCGCTTCATTGAATTTCTTCACTTTGACATTCAGAGCACTGGGCAGAAATCACATCGCGTCAACACCGACCTGCGGCCTTCGCGATGCTTTGTTTTAATTAAACAGTCGGATTCCCCTGGTCCGCACCAGTTCTAAGTCAGCTGCTAGGCGCCGGCCGAGGCCACCCGCCTGCCATGGAAGGACGACGGGCACCGCAGCTGGGGCGATCCACAGGAAGGGCCCGGCGCGCGTCCAGAGTCGCCACCGGCCCCCGTGAGGGGGCGGCGCCTCGTCCAGCCGCGGCACGTGCCCAGCCCCGCTTCGCACCCCAGCCCGACCGACCCAGCCCTTAGAGCCAATCCTTATCCCGAAGTTACGGATCTGACTTGCCGACTTCCCTTACCTACATTGTTCCAACATGCCAGAGGCTGTTCACCTTGGAGACCTGCTGCGGAT
>NW_027310238.1:74654-77154 GCF_047496795.1 Chiloscyllium punctatum | reverse complement strand
CGCCAAACCCCCCACAACTGTTGGGCGCCTACCTGCGCGGGGCAGGAGGACACTTTCCGATTTCAAATCTCCGTTTGCCGAGTCCACCCCGAACGCACGCGGGCGGGCGGGTTCGCATCACCCTTCGTCACAAGGGGCGAAGCCCGTTCCACCGTCTCGTCAGTAGTGCCGACCGGTCTGTGATCGACGAGGGGAGCCACACCAGGTCCGGCCCTGCTGCTTGGCGGCACCGCGTCGTCGGGAGCTCGCGACAGACGGAGGGTTTCGGTGTACTCTCCAGCCACGGGAAACGAAGCCGGTGATGCAGGCGCCGGTCTTTCGCTCCCAAATCGGCTGGGTTTACATCGTTGCTATCTAGTCACGCTCCCTTCAAACCCGACGGGGTACCTATTCCCCTCACCCGTCTGTGCGTATACAGCCTCTTTGCACTTGCGGGATGGGGGTGGTGGTTTAAAGACTCTCGAGTTGCCGCCCGTCGGTCTCCGAGCTCCGTGCAGTAGTGATCCCCAGCGAACTGCCAGCAGGGCGAACGAGCGATCCCGCTCTCGGTCGGGGCGCCTGGCGTCGATCGGTGGTCGGTGGCTTGCGGGCAAGCTGCGCTGTGAGTGTGGGAACGAGTATGACGAGCCGTTGCCGCGACTCCCAGTCCACCTCGGCGGTGGCTGGGCCGGGCGGGCGTCTGCTCGGGCGAGTGCCGCCCCCGCCTCCTCGCAGGAAGTCCGCTCGCCGACACGCCGCCACGTGCACGCGTCAGTGACGCTGCCGAACCGATGGCCGGTGCCCGTTCCCGCCTCTGCTTTTCCTAGGGCAAAGCTGCTGCACGCCTCGTGATACTAGGCGGGCGACATGGTGGCGGTGATCCTGCCTCCGTCGCTGCGGTGCGTTGGGGCACGCATCGCCTCTTGGGCGCCCTGTCCTCCTCCCCCCAATAGACGTATGTTTCTGCGGGCCGCACCAGGATGGTGCTCCCCATCGCTTCACGCCACCCTGCTCCGCCCGCACGCCGGCGTGCAGGTGGCTGTAGCTCAAGGTGGGGAGCGTATGTGCGGTCCGGGTCGCTTTCCTCTGGCGAGGGAGAGACCTAAAACAAACTCAGACAACTCTTGACGGTGGATCACTCGGCTCGTGCGTCGATGACGAACGCAGCTAGCTGCGAGAATTAATGTGAATTGCAGGACACATTGATCATCGACACTTTGAACGCACTTTGCGGCCCCGGGTTCTTCCCGGGGCCACGCCTGTCTGAGGGTCGTTTGGCAATCAATCGCACTCGCCTTGGCTGGCGAGAGCGCGGCTGGGGTGTCGCAGAGGACCCGTCCTCTTTGTCCCCCTAAGTTCAGACTCCGGAGCCCTCCGGCGTCGGAGCGCTTGGCCTTTCCCCCCCACCCTGCACATTCCGTTCGTCAGGCTCGACGCCATCCCCCCGCCGGGGAGCGCGGCCTGGCGTCCGTCTGTGTCGTGGCAGTGGGGCCAGCACGGCTGTCACCGGTCCCAGAATGGCTGTCGGTGGTTCACACTGTGTGTGTGTGCCAACCCTCCTGGTCTCTGGGACACGGAGCTGCCACGAAGTGTTGAGCCTCCAGTGGGGGGTCTGCCTAAGCTCTGCACGTCCGCATTGGGTCCGTCTCTCGGTTGGCTGGCAGTGGAAAGAGTGAAGGGAGCCGCGGAGGTCCGGTGCTGGTGCGCCGCCGGCCTGACCGTGGAGCTCGCCGGTTTGACACGCTGACCCGACTCGATGGTTGATCGATTGAGAGTGCTGGGAGCTGCAGGCCGCCCGCTGCTGCAGCCGCCCGTCTCGTGGTTCGTCCTCGGCCTTAAGTGGCCGGCGGGGCGTCTGATCCTGTCTCCCCTGCTGGCGCCGAGTGCCTGGCCGAGGGAGGAGGTTTTCGTCGAACGCTGTGACTTGGACGGTCGCACGCGCGTGGATCGCTGGCTCTTGGCTCTCCCGTTCAGTCCGCACGTTTTCCGCTCCGTCCTGCCACCGGTCTCGGGAGGTACGGAGGGGTTGGCGGGCGTGGTGTGTGCTCCGTCACCGTGCAGGCACACCTACCACGCCGTCGGCCGACCCCCGCACGGTCCTCCTGGCCATCGGGAGGACGGCGGAACGTCGGGCTGTCGGGGGCCAAGTCGCCAGAAGGCCACCGCTGTGTCTTCCGTACCCTGTCACCGTCGGCGTGCCTTCCTCAACTCGTCCGACTCGGGGCCGCTGGGTTCAGGAGCGGCGTCGCCCGCCGGCCCCACTGAAGGCCGTGCCGTTCCGCGGCTGGCGATCGATGTGCGTGGCGTGCCTGCGCGACCGTTCGCCACTTGAGCCTCGGCACTCCTCTCTCCCTCTCTCTGACCGTCGGGCAGTCTCTGTCTGCTGGTGCCTCGCACGTCCCGGGCGGCGGGTCGTCACCCCCGCGACCGGGCCTCCGGCAAGGCAGGAATCAGGCTGACCCTTCCGCTCGAGTAAGCAGCCGGCACTTCCGAGTTTCGCCTCCCGCCGTGGACGGGGGAG
>NW_027310238.1:52154-69654 GCF_047496795.1 Chiloscyllium punctatum | reverse complement strand
CTGACACTTAGAATATTTTCGGGTTGGTATAAATCAGTAACCACCGACACTTAGAATATTTTCGGGTTGGTACAAATCAGTAACCACTGACACTTAGAATTTTTTCGGGTCGGTACAAATCAGTAACCACTGACACTTAGAATATTTTCGGGTTGGTATAAATCAGTAACCACCGACACTTAGAATATTTTCGAGTTGGTATAAATCAGTAACCACTGACACTTAGAATTTTTTCGAGTTGGTATAAATCAGTAACCACTGACACTTAGAATATTTTCGGGTTGGTATAAATCAGTAACCACCGACACTTAGAATATTTTCGAGTTGGTATAAATCAGTAACCACTGACACTTAGAATTTTTTCGAGTTGGTATAAATCAGTAACCACTGACACTTAGAATATTTTCGACTTGGTATAAATCAGTAACCACTGACACTTAGAATATTTTCGGGTTGGTATAAATCAGTAACCACCGACACTTAGAATATTTTCGAGTTGGTATAAATCAGTAACCACTGACACTTAGAATATTTTCGGGTTGGTATAAATCAGTAACCACCGACACTTAGAATATTTTCGGGTTGGTACAAATCAGTAACCACTGACACTTAGAATATTTTCGAGTTGGTATAAATCAGTAACCACTGACACTTAGAATTTTTTCGAGTTGGTATAAATCAGTAACCACTGACACTTAGAATATTTTCGGGTTGGTATAAATCAGTAACCACCGACACTTAGAATATTTTCGGGTTGGTATAAATCAGTAACCACTGACACTTAGAATTTTTTCGGGTCGGTACAAATCAGTAACCACTGACACTTAGAATATTTTCGGGTTGGTATAAATCAGTAACCACCGACACTTAGAATATTTTCGAGTTGGTATAAATCAGTAACCACTGACACTTAGAATTTTTTCGAGTTGGTATAAATCAGTAACCACTGACACTTAGAATATTTTCGGGTTGGTATAAATCAGTAACCACCGACACTTAGAATATTTTCGGGTTGGTATAAATCAGTAACCACTGACACTTAGAATTTTTTCGAGTTGGTATAAATCAGTAACCACTGACACTTAGAATATTTTCGGGTTGGTATAAATCAGTAACCACCGACACTTAGAATATTTTCGAGTTGGTATAAATCAGTAACCACTGACACTTAGAATATTTTCGGGTTGGTATAAATCAGTAACCACCGACACTTAGAATATTTTCGAGTTGGTATAAATCAGTAACCACCGACACTTAGAATATTTTCGAGTTGGTATAAATCAGTAACCACTGACACTTAGAATTTTTTCGAGTTGGTATAAATCAGTAACCACTGACACTTAGAATATTTTCGACTTGGTATAAATCAGTAACCACTGACACTTAGAATATTTTCGGGTTGGTATAAATCAGTAACCACCGACACTTAGAATATTTTCGAGTTGGTATAAATCAGTAACCACTGACACTTAGAATATTTTCGGGTTGGTATAAATCAGTAACCACCGACACTTAGAATATTTTCGGGTTGGTACAAATCAGTAACCACTGACACTTAGAATATTTTCGAGTTGGTATAAATCAGTAACCACTGACACTTAGAATTTTTTCGAGTTGGTATAAATCAGTAACCACTGACACTTAGAATATTTTCGGGTTGGTATAAATCAGTAACCACCGACACTTAGAATATTTTCGAGTTGGTATAAATCAGTAACCACTGACACTTAGAATTTTTTCGAGTTGGTATAAATCAGTAACCACTGACACTTAGAATATTTTCGACTTGGTATAAATCAGTAACCACTGACACTTAGAATATTTTCGGGTTGGTATAAATCAGTAACCACCGACACTTAGAATATTTTCGAGTTGGTATAAATCAGTAACCACTGACACTTAGAATATTTTCGGGTTGGTATAAATCAGTAACCACCGACACTTAGAATATTTTCGGGTTGGTACAAATCAGTAACCACTGACACTTAGAATATTTTCGAGTTGGTATAAATCAGTAACCACTGACACTTAGAATTTTTTCGAGTTGGTATAAATCAGTAACCACTGACACTTAGAATATTTTCGGGTTGGTATAAATCAGTAACCACCGACACTTAGAATATTTTCGGGTTGGTATAAATCAGTAACCACTGACACTTAGAATTTTTTCGGGTCGGTACAAATCAGTAACCACTGACACTTAGAATATTTTCGGGTTGGTATAAATCAGTAACCACCGACACTTAGAATATTTTCGAGTTGGTATAAATCAGTAACCACTGACACTTAGAATTTTTTCGAGTTGGTATAAATCAGTAACCACTGACACTTAGAATATTTTCGGGTTGGTATAAATCAGTAACCACCGACACTTAGAATATTTTCGGGTTGGTATAAATCAGTAACCACTGACACTTAGAATTTTTTCGAGTTGGTATAAATCAGTAACCACTGACACTTAGAATATTTTCGGGTTGGTATAAATCAGTAACCACCGACACTTAGAATATTTTCGAGTTGGTATAAATCAGTAACCACTGACACTTAGAATATTTTCGGGTTGGTATAAATCAGTAACCACCGACACTTAGAATATTTTCGAGTTGGTATAAATCAGTAACCACTGACACTTAGAATTTTTTCGAGTTGGTATAAATCAGTAACCACTGACACTTAGAATATTTTCGGGTTGGTATAAATCAGTAACCACCGACACTTAGAATATTTTCGGGTTGGTACAAATCAGTAACCACTGACACTTAGAATATTTTCGAGTTGGTATAAATCAGTAACCACTGACACTTAGAATTTTTTCGAGTTGGTATAAATCAGTAACCACTGACACTTAGAATATTTTCGGGTTGGTATAAATCAGTAACCACCGACACTTAGAATATTTTCGGGTTGGTATAAATCAGTAACCACTGACACTTAGAATTTTTTCGGGTCGGTACAAATCAGTAACCACTGACACTTAGAATATTTTCGGGTTGGTATAAATCAGTAACCACCGACACTTAGAATATTTTCGAGTTGGTATAAATCAGTAACCACTGACACTTAGAATTTTTTCGGGTTGGTATAAATCAGTAACCACCGACACTTAGAATATTTTCGAGTTGGTATAAATCAGTAACCACTGACACTTAGAATTTTTTCGGGTCGGTATAAATCAGTAACCACTGACACTTAGAATTTTTTCGAGTTGGTATAAATCAGTAACCACTGACACTTAGAATATTTTCGGGTTGGTATAAATCAGTAACCACTGACACTTAGAATTTTTTCGACTTGGTATAAATCAGTAACCACTGACACTTAGAATTTTTTCGGGTTGGTATAAATCAGTAACCACTGACACTTAGAATATTTTCGGGTCGGTACAAATCAGTAACCACTGACACTTAGAATATTTTCGGGTTGGTATAAATCAGTAACCACTGACACTTAGAATTTTTTCGAGTTGGTATAAATCAGTAACCACTGACACTTAGAATTTTTTCGGGTTGGTATAAATCAGTAACCACCGACACTTAGAATATTTTCGGGTTGGTATAAATCAGTAACCACCGACACTTAGAATTTTTTCGGCTCAGTAGAAATCAGTAACCAAGCGCATTTTTGAATTGGTTACTGATTTCTCCGTTCGAGTTGCGGCTGCGGTTGGCTTCAAATAGTGGTGGGGGCTTAATTATCGCCGAGGGGAGCATGTCCCGGTGGTGTGGCCGAGGATGGAGTGCCTTTTGAAGGGGGTGTTTCTGAATTTGGACCCTTTTTGAGTTGCATGGCCGGATGGGTGTGGTTTTGAAGGGTGTGTCTGTCTGGAGTGGCACCGGCGTTGGTGTGAGGCTGAGGGTGGGCGTTCGGTTCCTGGTTAGGGATAGGGAAAGGGTGAGACTTAGCTTTAGTGCTCGTGCCCCCGATTTTGGTAATGTTTGACGTCAATTTTCCAAGGAGGCGAATGCAAGGCTTCAGAGGGACTTTGAGTGTTCGGGGGCGGGGTAGCTCAGCCGGATTTGCCCCGGCGGTTCTGCGGACGGTGTTGACTTCGAGGGCGGACCGGCCCCCGTGTTCAGTCCGAATATCGTGCATTGTTAACGGCGGGAAGTGTTCCAAAAGGGAATGGGATTGAATGTGACTGCTGAAGCCGACTTTGAGACCTGTAACGCGGGTAGCTCAGCCGGATTTGACCCGGCGGTTCTGGCGACGGTCTCGCCTTCGAGGGGGGAGCGCCCCGCGTGTTCAGGCCGAATTTTGTGCATTTCCATCGGCGGGAAGAGGTCCAAACGGGAATGGGATTGAATGTGACTGCTGAAGCCGACATTGAGACCTCTAACGCGGGTAGCTCGGCAGGATTTGACCCGGCGGTTCTGCCGAAGGTCTCACCTTCGAGGGGGGAGCGTCCCGCGTGTTCAGGCCGAATATCGTGCATTGTTAACGGCGGGAAGTGTTCCAAAAGGGAATGGGATTGAATGTGACTGCTGAAGCCGACATTGAGACCTCTAACGCGGGTAGCTCGGCCGGATTTGACCCGGCGGTTCTGGCGACGGTCTCGCCTTCGAGGGGGGAGCGTCCCGCGTGTTCAGGCCGAATTTTGTGCATTTCCATCGGCGGGAAGAGGTCCAAACGGGAATGGGATTGAATGTGACTGCTGAAGCCGACATTGAGACCTCTAACGCGGGTAGCTCGGCCGGATTTGACCCGGCGGTTCTGCCGAAGGTCTCACCTTCGAGGGGGGAGCCTCCCGCGTGTTCAGGCCGAATTTTGTGCATTTCCATCGGCGGGAAGAGGTCCAAACGGGAATGGGATTGAATGTGACTGCTGAAGCCGACATTGAGACCTCTAACGCGGGTAGCTCGGCCGGATTTGACCCGGCGGTTCTGCCGAAGGTCTCACCTTCGAGGGGGGAGCGCCCACCGTGTACAGGCCGATTTTCATGCATTTCCAACCGTGGGAAGGGGTCCGAAAGGGGATGGGGGTGAACGTGACTGCTCAACCCGACTTTGAGACCTGTAACGCGGGTAGCTCAGCCGGATTTGACCCGGCGGTTCTGGCGACGGTCTCGCCTTCGAGGGGGGAGCGTCCCGCGTGTTCAGGCCGAATTTTGTGCATTTCCATCGGCGGGAAGAGGTCCAAACGGGAATGGGATTGAATGTGACTGCTGAAGCCGACATTGAGACCTCTAACGCGGGTAGCTCGGCAGGATTTGACCCGGCGGTTCTGCCGAAGGTCTCACCTTCGAGGGGGGAGCGCCCACCGTGTACAGGCCGATTTTCATGCATTTCCAACCGTGGGAAGGGGGCCGAAAGGGGATGGGGGTGAATGTGACTGCTCAACCCGACTTTGAGGCATCTAACCCGGGTAGCTCAGCCGGGTTTGACCCGGCGGTTCTGCCGACGGCCTCGCCTTCGAGGGGGGAGCGTCCCCCGTGTACAGGCCGATTTTCATGCATTTCGAACCGTGGGAAGTGGCCCAAAAGGGGATGGGAGTGAATGTGACTGCTCAACCCGACTTTGGCGCTTCCGAGCCGGGTAGCTCAGCCGGGTTTGACCCGGCGGTTCTGCCGACGGTCTCGTCTTCGAGGCGGGTGCCTCCCCCGTGTACAGGCCGATTTTCATGCATTTCGTACCGTGGGAAGTGGTCCAAAAGGGAATGGGGGTGGACGTGACTGCTCATACCGACATCGAGACTTGTAAGCCGTGTAGCTCGGCCGGGTTTGATCCGGCGGGTCTGCCGACGGTCTCGTCTTCGAGAGGGGGGCCTCCCCCGTGTACAGGCCGATTTTCGTGCATTTCCAACGGTGGGAAGAGGTTCAAAAGGGGATGGGGGTGAATGTGACTGCTCAACCCGACTCTGAGGCTTCTAACCCGGGTAGCCCGGCCGGGTTTGACCCGGCGGTTCTGCCGTCGGTCTCGCCTTCGAGGGCGGAGCCTCCCCCGTGTACAGGCCGATTTTCGTGCATTTCAAACCGTGGGAAGCGGTCCAAAAGGGGATGGGAGTGAATGTGACTGCTCATACCGACCTTGGCGCTTCCGACCCGGGTAGCTCAGCCGGGTTTGACCCGGCGGTTCTGCCGACGGTCTCGTCTTCGAGGCGGGTGCCTCCCCCGTGTACAGGCCGATTTTCATGCATTTCGTACCGTGGGAAGTGGTCCAAAAGGGAATGGGGGTGAATGTGACTGCTCAACCCGACTCTGAGGCTTCTAACCCGGGTAGCTCGGCCGGGTTTGACCCGGCGGTTCTGCCGTCGGTCTCGCCTTCGAGAGGGGCGCCTCCCCCGTGTACAGGCCGATTTTCGTGCATTTCCAACGGTGGGAAGAGGTTCAAAAGGGGATGGGGGTGAATGTGACTGCTCAACCCGACTCTGAGGCTTCTAACCCGGGTAGCCCGGCCGGGTTTGACCCGGCGGTTCTGCCGTCGGTCTCGCCTTCGAGGGCGGAGCCTCCCCCGTGTACAGGCCGATTTTCGTGCATTTCAAACCGTGGGAAGCGGTCCAAAAGGGGATGGGAGTGAATGTGACTGCTCATACCGACCTTGGCGCTTCCGACCCGGGTAGCTCAGCCGGGTTTGACCCGGCGGTTCTGCCGACGGTCTCGCCTTCGAGGGGGGAGCGTCCCCCGTGTTCAGGCCGAATTTTGTGCATTTCGAACCGTGGGAAGTTGCCCAAAAGTCGATGGGAGTGAATGTGACTGCTCAACCCGACTTTGGCGCTTCCGAGCCGGGTAGCTCAGCCGGGTTTGACCCGGCGGTTCTGCCGACGGTCTCGTCTTCGAGGCGGGTGCCTCCCCCGTGTACAGGCCGATTTTCATGCATTTCGTACCGTGGGAAGTGGTCCAAAAGGGAATAGGGGTGGACGTGACTGCTCATACCGACATTGAGACTTGTAAGCCGTGTAGCTCGGCCGGGTTTGATCCGGCGGGTCTGCCGACGGTCTCGTCTTCGAGGCGGGTGCCTCCCCCGTGTACAGGCCGATTTTCGTGCATTTCGAACCGTGGGAAGTGGTCCAAAAGGGGATGGGGGTGGACGTGACTGCTCAACCCGACTTTGAGGCTTCTAACCCGGGTAGCTCGGCCGGGTTTGACCCGTCGATTCTGCCGATGGTCTCGTTTTGGAGGGGGGAGCCTCCCCCGTGTTCAGTCCGATTTTCGTGCATTTCGAACCGTGGGAAGTGGCCCAAAAGGGGATGGGAGTGAATGTGACTGCTCATACCGACTTTGGCGCTTCCGAGCCTGGTAGCTCAGCCGGGTTTGATCCGGCGGTTCTGCCGACGGTCTCGTCTTCGAGGCGGCTCCCTCCCCCGTGTACAGGCCGATTTTCATGCATTTGCAACGGTGGGAAGTTGCCCAAAAGGGGATGGGAGTGAATGTGACTGCTCAACCCGACTTTGGCGCTTCCGAGCCTGGTAGCTCAGCCGGGTTTGAACCGGCGGTTCTGCCGACGGTCTCGTCTTCGAGGCGGCTCCCTCCCCCGTGTACAGGCCGATTTTCGTGCATTTCGAACCGTGGGAAGTGGTCCAAAAGGGAATGGGGGTGGACGTGACTGCTCAACCCGACTCTGAGGCTTCTAACCCGGGTAGCTCGGCCGGGTTTGATCCGGCGGTTCTGCCGACGGTCTCGTCTTCGAGGCCGGTGCCTCCCCCGTGTACAGGCCGATTTTCGTGCATTTCCAACGGTGGGAAGTGGTCCAAAAGGGAATGGGGGTGGACGTGTCTGCTCATACCGACTTTGAGACTTGTAAGCCGGGTAGCTCAGCCGGGTTTGTTCCGGCGGTTCTGCCGACGGTCTCGTCATCGAGGGGGGAGCCTCCCCCGTGTCCAGGCCGATTTTCATGCATTTCCAACCGTGGGAAGTGGTCCAAAAGGGAATGGGGGTGAATGTGACTGCTCATACCGACTTTGAGACTTTTAAGCCGGGTAGCTCAGCCGGGTTTGACCCGGCGGTTCTGCCGACGGTCTCGCCTTCGAGGGGGGAGCGTCCCCCGTGTTCAGGCCGAATTTTGTGCATTTCGAACCGTGGGAAGTTGCCCAAAAGTCGATGGGAGTGAATGTGACTGCTCAACCCGACTTTGAGACTTGTAAGCCGGGTAGCTCAGCCGGGTTTGACCCGGCGGTTCTGCCGACGGTCTCGTCTTCGAGGCGGGTGCCTCCCCCGTGTACAGGCCGATTTTCATGCATTTCGTACCGTGGGAAGCGGTCCAAAAGGGGATGGGAGTGAACGTGACTGCTCATACCGACTTTGGCGCTTCCGAGCCGGGTAGCTCAGCCGGGTTTGACCCGGCGGGTCTGCCGACGGTCTCGCCTTCGAGGGGGGAGCGTCCCCCGTGTTCAGGCCGAATCTTGTGCATTTCGAACCGTGGGAAGTTGCCCAAAAGTCGATGGGAGTGAATGTGACTGCTCAACCCGACTTTGAGACTTGTAAGCCGGGTAGCTCAGCCGGGTTTGACCCGGCGGTTCTGCCGACGGTCTCGTCTTCGAGGCCGGTGCCTCCCCCGTGTACAGGCCGATTTTCGTGCATTTCCAACGGTGGGAAGTGGTCCAAAAGGGAATGGGGGTGGACGTGTCTGCTCATACCGACTTTGAGACTTGTAAGCCGGGTAGCTCAGCCGGGTTTGTTCCGGCGGTTCTGCCGACGGTCTCGTCATCGAGGGGGGAGCCTCCCCCGTGTCCAGGCCGATTTTCATGCATTTCCAACCGTGGGAAGTGGTCCAAAAGGGAATGGGGGTGAATGTGACTGCTCATACCGACTTTGAGACTTTTAAGCCGGGTAGCTCGGCCGGGTTTGACCCGGCGGTTCTGCCGACGGTCTCGTCTTCGAGGCGGGTGCCTCCCCCGTGTACAGGCCGATTTTCGTGCATTTCGAACCGTGGGAAGTGGTCTAAAAGTCGATGGGAGTGAACGTGACTGCTCAACCCGACTTTGAGACTTGTAAGCCGGGTAGCTCAGCCAGGTTTGACCCGGCGGTTCTGCCGACGGTCTCGCCTTCGAGGGCGGACCCTCCCCCGTGTACAGGCCGGTTTTCGTGCATTTCGAACCGTGGGAAGTGATCCAAAAGGGAATGGGGGTGAACGTGACTGCCCAACCCGGCTTTGAGACTTGTAAGCCGGGTAGCTCAGCCGGGTTGGACCCGGCGGTTCTGCCGACGGTCTCGACTTCGAGGCGGGTGCCTCCCCCGTGTACAGGCCGATTTTCATGCATTTGCAACGGTGGGAAGTTGCCCAAAAGTCGATGGGAGTGAATGTGACTGCTCAACCCGACTTCGAGACTTGTAAGCCGGGTAGCTCAGCCGGGTTTGACCCGGCGGTTCTGCCGACGGTCTCGCCTTCGAGGGGGGAGCCTCCCCCGTGTACAGGCCGATTTTCGTGCATTTCCAACGGTGGGAACAGGTTCAAAAGGGGATGGGAGTGATTGTGACTGCTCAACCCGACTCTAGGGCTTCTAACCCGGGTAGCCCGGCCGGGTTTGACCCGGCGGTTCTGCCGACGGTCTCGTCTTCGAGGCGGGTGCCTCCCCCGTATACAGGCCGATTTTCATGCATTTCGAACCGTGGGAAGTGGTCCAAAAGGGAATGGGGGTGGACGTGTCTGCTCATACCGACTTTGAGACTTGTAAGCCGGGTAGCTCAGCCGGGTTTGATCCGGCGGTTCTGCCGACGGTCTCGCCTTCGAGGGGGGAGCCTCCCCCGTGTTCAGTCCGATTTCCATGCATTTCCAACCGTGGGAAGTTGCCCAAAAGGGGATGGGAGTGAATGTGACTGCTCAACCCGACTTTGGCGCTTCCGAGCCGGGTAGCTCAGCCGGGTTTGACCCGGCGGTTCTGCCGACGGTCTCGTCTTCGAGGCGGGTGCCTCCCCCGTATACAGGCCGATTTTCATGCATTTCGAACCGTGGGAAGTGGTCCAAAAGGGAATGGGGGTGGACGTGTCTGCTCATACCGACTTTGAGACTTGTAAGCCGGGTAGCTCAGCCGGGTTTGATCCGGCGGTTCTGCCGACGGTCTCGCCTTCGAGGGGGGAGCCTCCCCCGTGTTCAGTCCGATTTCCATGCATTTCCAACCGTGGGAAGTTGCCCAAAAGGGGATGGGAGTGAATGTGACTGCTCAACCCGACTTTGGCGCTTCCGAGCCGGGTAGCTCAGCCGGGTTTGACCCGGCGGTTCTGCCGACGGTCTCGTCTTCGAGGCGGGTGCCTCCCCCGTGTACAGGCCGATTTTCATGCATTTGGAACCGTGGGAAGTGGTCCAAAAGGGAATGGGGGTGGACGTGACTGCTCATACCGACTTTGAGACTTGTAAGCCGGGTAGCTCAGCCGGGTTTGACCCGGCGGTTCTGCCGACGGTCTCGCCTTCGAGGGGGGAGCCTCCCCCGTGTTCAGTCCGATTTTCGTGCATTTCCCACGGTGGGAAATGGTATCTTTCATTACGGGGACAAGGGTCTGAAGCGGTGAAGTCAGTAACCGGCATAGTTAAGGAAAGGGTTCGAATTTTCTCAACAGTACGAAAAAAGTGAGCAGGGAAGCTAGAGAAGGTGTCAGTGAGTCCCAAACGAGTGAACCGCAAAACTTAGGGAAATGCCCGAAAGCGTTTTAAAGGGTGAAATCGGGAACGAGGAAATGATCGGAAAGTGCCTGAAAGTGCTAAATGAGTAAACAGAAAAACGAAGAAAAATGTTTGAAAAGAAGAAGTGAGTAACCAGGAAAACTTAGAAAAATGTTCAAAACGAAGAAATCAGTAACCAGGAAAACTTAGAAAAATGATCAAAAAGAAGAAATGAGTAACCAGGAAAACTTAGAAAAATGTTTAAAAAGAAGAAATCAGTAACCAGGAAAACTTAGGAAAATGTTTAAAAAGAAGAAATCAGTAACCAGAAAAACTGCGAAAAATGTTTAAAAAGAAGAAATGAGTAACCAGAAAAACTTAGAAAAATGTTTAAAAAGAAGAAATCAGTAACCAGGAAAACTTAGAAAAATGTTTAAAAAGAAGAAATCAGTAACCAGGAAAACTTAGAAAAATGTTATAAAAGAAGAAGTGAGTAACCAGAAAAACTTAGAAAAATGTTTAAAAAGAAGAAATCAGTAACCAGAAAAACTGCGAAAAATGTTTAAAAAGAAGAAATCAGTAACCAGACAAACTGCGAAAAATGTTTAAAAAGAAGAAATCAGTAACCAGGAAAACTTAGAAAAATGTTTAAAAAGAAGAAGTGAGTAACCAGAAAAACTTAGAAAAATGTTTAAAAAGAAGAAATCAGTAACCAGAAAAACTTAGAAAAATGTTTAAAAAGAAGAAATCAGTAACCAGAAAAACTGCGAAAAATGTTTAAAAAGAAGAAATCAGTAACCAGAAAAACTTAGAAAAATGTTTAAAAAGAAGAAGTGAGTAACCAGAAAAACTTAGAAAAATGTTTAAAAAGAAGAAATCAGTAACCAGAAAAACGGCGAAAAATGTTTAAAAAGAAGAAATCAGTAACCAGACAAACTGCGAAAAATGTTTAAAAAGAAGAAATCAGTAACCAGAAAAACTTAGAAAAATGTTTAAAAAGAAGAAATCAGTAACCAGAAAAACTTAGAAAAATGTTTCAAAAGAAGAAGTGAGTAACCAGAAAAACTTAGAAAAATGTTTAAAAAGAAGAAGTGAGTAACCAGAAAAACTTAGAAAAATGTTTAAAAAGAAGAAATCAGTAACCAGAAAAACTTAGAAAAATGTTTAAAAAGAAGAAATCAGTAACCAGAAAAACTGCGAAAAATGTTTAAAAAGAAGAAATCAGTAACCAGACAAACTGCGAAAAATGTTTAAAAAGAAGAAATCAGTAACCAGGAAAACTTAGAAAAATGTTTAAAAAGAAGAAGTCAGTAACCAGAAAAACTTAGAAAAATGTTTAAAAAGAAGAAATCAGTAACCAGAAAAACTTAGAAAAATGTTTAAAAAGAAGAAATCAGTAACCAGAAAAACTGCGAAAAATGTTTAAAAAGAAGAAATCAGTAACCAGAAAAACTTAGAAAAATGTTTAAAAAGAAGAAGTGAGTAACCAGAAAAACTTAGAAAAATGTTTAAAAAGAAGAAATCAGTAACCAGAAAAACGGCGAAAAATGTTTAAAAAGAAGAAATCAGTAACCAGACAAACTGCGAAAAATGTTTAAAAAGAAGAAATCAGTAACCAGAAAAACTTAGAAAAATGTTTCAAAAGAAGAAGTGAGTAACCAGAAAAACTTAGAAAAATGTTTAAAAAGAAGAAGTGAGTAACCAGAAAAACTTAGAAAAATGTTTAAAAAGAAGAAATCAGTAACCAGAAAAACTTAGAAAAATGTTTAAAAAGAAGAAATCAGTAACCAGAAAAACTGCGAAAAATGTTTAAAAAGAAGAAATCAGTAACCAGACAAACTGCGAAAAATGTTTAAAAAGAAGAAATCAGTAACCAGGAAAACTTAGAAAAATGTTTAAAAAGAAGAAGTGAGTAACCAGAAAAACTTAGAAAAATGTTTAAAAAGAAGAAATCAGTAACCAGAAAAACTTAGAAAAATGTTTAAAAAGAAGAAATCAGTAACCAGAAAAACTGCGAAAAATGTTTAAAAAGAAGAAATCAGTAACCAGAAAAACTTAGAAAAATGTTTAAAAAGAAGAAGTGAGTAACCAGAAAAACTTAGAAAAATGTTTAAAAAGAAGAAATCAGTAACCAGAAAAACGGCGAAAAATGTTTAAAAAGAAGAAATCAGTAACCAGACAAACTGCGAAAAATGTTTAAAAAGAAGAAATCAGTAACCAGAAAAACTTAGAAAAATGTTTCAAAAGAAGAAGTGAGTAACCAGAAAAACTTAGAAAAATGTTTAAAAAGAAGAAGTGAGTAACCAGAAAAACTTAGAAAAATGTTTAAAAAGAAGAAATCAGTAACCAGAAAAACTTAGAAAAATGTTTAAAAAGAAGAAATCAGTAACCAGAAAAACTTAGAAAAATGTTTAAAAAGAAGAAATCAGTAACCAGAAAAACTGCGAAAAATGTTTAAAAAGAAGAAATCAGTAACCAGACAAACTGCGAAAAATGTTTAAAAAGAAGAAATCAGTAACCAGGAAAACTTAGAAAAATGTTTAAAAAGAAGAAGTGAGTAACCAGAAAAACTTAGAAAAATGTTTAAAAAGAAGAAATCAGTAACCAGAAAAACTTAGAAAAATGTTTAAAAAGAAGAAATCAGTAACCAGAAAAACTGCGAAAAATGTTTAAAAAGAAGAAATCAGTAACCAGAAAAACTTAGAAAAATGTTTAAAAAGAAGAAGTGAGTAACCAGAAAAACTTAGAAAAATGTTTAAAAAGAAGAAATCAGTAACCAGAAAAACGGCGAAAAATGTTTAAAAAGAAGAAATCAGTAACCAGACAAACTGCGAAAAATGTTTAAAAAGAAGAAATCAGTAACCAGAAAAACTTAGAAAAATGTTTAAAAAGAAGAAATCAGTAACCAGAAAAACTTAGAAAAATGTTTCAAAAGAAGAAGTGAGTAACCAGAAAAACTTAGAAAAATGTTTAAAAAGAAGAAGTGAGTAACCAGAAAAACTTAGAAAAATGTTTAAAAAGAAGAAATCAGTAACCAGAAAAACTTAGAAAAATGTTTAAAAAGAAGAAATCAGTAACCAGAAAAACTTAGAAAAATGTTTAAAAAGAAGAAATCAGTAACCAGGAAAACTTAGAAAAATGTTTAAAAAGAAGAAATCAGTAACCAGAAAAACTGCGAAAAATGTTTAAAAAGAAGAAATGAGTAACCAGGAAAACTTAGAAAAATGTTTAAAAAGAAGAAGTGAGTAACCAGAAAAACTTAGAAAAATGTTTAAAAAGAAGAAATCAGTAACCAGACAAACTTAGAAAAATGTTTAAAAAGAAGAAATCATTAACCAGACAAACTGCGAAAAATGTTTAAAAAGAAGAAATCAGTAACCAGAAAAACTTAGAAAAATGTTTAAAAAGAAGAAATCAGTAACCAGAAAAACTTAGAAAAATGTTTAAAAAGAAGAAATCAGTAACCAGGAAAACTTAGAAAAATGTTTAAAAAGAAGAAGTGAGTAACCAGAAAAACTTAGAAAAATGTTTAAAAAGAAGAAATCAGTAACCAGAAAAACGGCGAAAAATGTTTAAAAAGAAGAAATCAGTAACCAGACAAACTGCGAAAAATGTTTAAAAAGAAGAAGTCAGTAACCAGAAAAACTTAGAAAAATGTTTAAAAAGAAGAAATGAGTAACCAGAAAAACTTAGAAAAATGTTTAAAAAGAAGAAATCAGTAACCAGAAAAACTTAGAAAAATGTTTAAAAAGAAGAAGTGAGTAACCAGGAAAACTTAGAAAAATGTTTAAAAAGAAGAAATGAGTAACCAGAAAAACTTAGAAAAATGTTTAAAAAGAAGAAATCAGTAACCAGAAAAACTTAGAAAAATGTTTAAAAAGAAGAAATGAGTAACCAGAAAAACTTAGAAAAATGTTTAAAAAGAAGAAATCAGTAACCAGAAAAACGGCGAAAAATGTTTAAAAAGAAGAAATCAGTAACCAGAAAAACGGCGAAAAATGTTTAAAAAGAAGAAATCAGTAACCAGAAAAACTTAGAAAAATGTTTAAAAAGAAGAAGTGAGTAACCAGAAAAACTTAGAAAAATGTTTAAAAAGAAGAAATGAGTAACCAGAAAAACTTAGAAAAATGTTTAAAAAGAAGAAATCAGTAACCAGAAAAACTTAGAAAAATGTTTAAAAAGAAGAAATGAGTAACCAGAAAAACGGCGAAAAATGTTTAAAAAGAAGAAATCAGTAACCAGAAAAACGGCGAAAAATGTTTAAAAAGAAGAAATCAGTAACCAGACAAACTGCGAAAAATGTTTAAAAAGAAGAAATCAGTAACCAGAAAAACTTAGAAAAATGTTTAAAAAGAAGAAATCAGTAACCAGGAAAACTTGGAAAAAAACACTTAGAAAAATTTTCAGCAAAGTGTGAAAAATATTCTAAGTGTCAGCGGAGGAAAATGCTGCAGCATCGGGAAAGATTCGCAAACTTACACCGAACATGTGCTCCGAAGTGCCGGAGGAATTGGGTGAATTGAGCCCGGCAAATGGCCAGCTGTCGTTTTGTGCCTGCAGCCCGAAAACTTTAACTTTGTCTGTCGCGGAAGTCCGGACCGAGAAAAATCCAAACGGTTTTGACCGGACCGAGTTCCAGACCGATGCAGTCAAATTTGGAATTCAGACCCATTCAGTGCCACTTGTAGTTTTTCCGCAGTGAGGTTGGCGGGGTACCCGGAGATATATGGGAACACGATTTTTAGAACAAAATGGCGGCGCGGGACCGTTCTGAAAGGCATCCGAAAAACGGTTCCACGGGCATAGCACTTTAATGACAGGTATGAGTGCATGCCGGAGAGCTCTTGGAAGTCGAATTTTTGACACTTTGTCAATTTTTTGACAGATTTGACAAACTCTTTCTGTCTGTTCTAAGAGTCAGTCAGAGACTTGTGCGGCGGTCTTTTGACACTATTGGAGGGCGGGCAAACCCCACGTTGACTCCGGCCGTCCCTCCACAGGCGCTCGTGTCCAAAATGAAGGCGAGAGACGCGAGTGGCCTGGTTCCCTTGGGTGTTGCCAAGAAGGCTGCGGGCTGACCGTTGCCTGAGCACTCCCTAAAGCCTCTTGTGATGAGAGCAGACCTCGCCTGCCGCACGACCGGCTCTGGGAGTCGTTGGGCCGCTATTTGTGAATAGTCTGGTCCTCCTCTGCCACCCGGACAAGCGCGATGGCTCTGCCGCCCTGCGGTGCTCGTCACCCAGGTTTGGGGAACACGATACTCGTAACAAAAATAAAAGGCGGCTCGGGACCTGCAGGCGAAAGGGGTCCCGTGGTGCTAAGCACGTCGACTTCGGGTCTCGGTGCAAGCCGGAGAGCTCACGGAAGTCTAAAGTTTTCGGCACGTGGTCGAATCTTTTCAAAGGCTTACCCGGCTCTTTCCGTCCATTCTGAGAGTAAGTCAGAGGCCGGTGCGGAGGTCTCTTGACAATCGGAGGGGGTGGTGGCCCTCCGCAGGCGCTCGTGTCGAAAATGAAGGCGAGAGACGCGAGTGGCCTGGTTCCCCTGGGTGTTGCCAGGAAGGCTGCGGGCTGACCCTTGCCTGAGCACTCCCTAAAGCCTCTTGTGATGAGAGCAGACCTCGCGCGCCGCACGACCGGCTCTGGGAGTCGTTGGGCCGCTATCTGTGAATAGTCTGGTCCTCCTCTGCCACCCGGCCAAGTGCGATGGCTCTGCCGCCCTGCGGTGCTCGTCACGCAGGTATGGGGCACACGATGCTCGTAACAGCAAATAAAGGCGGCTCGGGACCTGCAGGCGAAAGGGGTCCCGTGGTGCTTAGCACGTCGACTTCGGGTCTCGGTGCAAGCCGGAGAGCTCACGGAAGTCTAAAGTTTTCGGCACGTGGTCGAATCTTTTGAAAGGCTTACCCGGCTCTTTCCGTCCATTCTGAGAGTCAGTCAGAGGCCGGTGCGGCGGTCTATTGACGACCGGAGGCTCCCATGGGTGTTGCGATGAGGGTGGAGGGCACAGAACCTTGCCTTAGCACTCCCTAATAAAGCCTCTTGTGAAGAGAGCAGACCTCGCGCGCCGCACGACCGGCTCTGGGAGTCGTTGGGCCGCTATCTGTGAATAGTCTGGTCCTCCTCTGCCACCCGGCCAAGTGCGATGGCTCTGCCGCCCTGCGGTGCTCGTCACGCAGGTATGGGGCACACGATGCTCGTAACAGCAAATAAAGGCGGCTCGGGACCTGCAGGCGAAAGGGGTCCCGTGGTGCTTAGCACGTCGACTTCGGGTCTCGGTGCAAGCCGGAGAGCTCACGGAAGTCTAAAGTTTTCGGCACGTGGTCGAATCTTTTGAAAGGCTTACCCGGCTCTTTCCGTCCATTCTGAGAGTCAGTCAGAGGCCGGTGCGGCGGTCTATTGACGACCGGAGGCTCCCATGGGTGTTGCGATGAGGGTGGAGGGCACAGAACCTTGCCTTAGCACTCCCTAATAAAGCCTCTTGTGAAGAGAGCAGACCTCGCGCGCCGCACGACCGGCTCTGGGAGTCGTTGGGCCGCTATCTGTGAATAGTCTGGTCCTCCTCTGCCACCCGGCCAAGTGCGATGGCTCTGCCGCCCTGCGGTGCTCGTCACGCAGGTATGGGGCACACGATGCTCGTAACAGCAAATAAAGGCGGCTCGGGACCTGCAGGCGAAAGGGGTCCCGTGGTGCTTCGCACGTCGACTTCGGGTCTCGGTGCAAGCCGGAGAGCTCACGGAAGTCTAAAGTTTTCGGCACGTGGTCGAATCTTTTGAAAGGCTTACCCGGCTCTTTCCGTCCATTCTGAGAGTCAGTCAGAGGCCGGTGCGGCGGTCTATTGACGACCGGAGGCTCCCATGGGTGTTGCGATGAGGGTGGAGGGCACAGAACCTTGCCTTAGCACTCCCTAATAAAGCCTCTTGTGAAGAGAGCAGACCTCGCGCACCGCACGACCGGCTCTGGGAGTCGTTG
>NW_027310238.1:40000-47500 GCF_047496795.1 Chiloscyllium punctatum | reverse complement strand
ATTCCTCCGGCACTTCGGAGCACATGTTCGGTGTAAGTTTGCGAATCTTTCCCGATGCTGCAGCATTTTCCTCCGCTGACACTTAGAATATTTTTCACACTTTGCTGAAAATTTTTCTAAGTGTTTTTTTCCAAGTTTTCCTGGTTACTGATTTCTTCTTTTTAAACATTTTTCTAAGTTTTTCTGGTTACTGATTTCTTCTTTTTAAACATTTTTCGCAGTTTGTCTGGTTACTGATTTCTTCTTTTTAAACATTTTTCGCCGTTTTTCTGGTTACTGATTTCTTCTTTTTAAACATTTTTCGCCGTTTTTCTGGTTACTGATTTCTTCTTTTTAAACATTTTTCTAAGTTTTTCTGGTTACTCATTTCTTCTTTTTAAACATTTTTCTAAGTTTTTCTGGTTACTGATTTCTTCTTTTTAAACGTTTTTCTGGTTACTCATTTCTTCTTTTTAAACATTTTTCTAAGTTTTTCTGGTTACTCACTTCTTCTTTTTAAACATTTTTCGCCGTTTTTCTGGTTACTGATTTCTTCTTTTTAAACATTTTTCTAAGTTTTTCTGGTTACTCATTTCTTCTTTTTAAACATTTTTCTAAGTTTTTCTGGTTACTCATTTCTTCTTTTTAAACATTTTTCTAAGTTTTTCTGGTTACTGATTTCTTCTTTTTAAACATTTTTCTAAGTTTTTCTGGTTACTGATTTCTTCTTTTTAAACATTTTTCTAAGTTTTCCTGGTTACTCATTTCTTCTTTTTAAACATTTTTCTAAGTTTTCCTGGTTACTCATTTCTTCTTTTTAAACATTTTTCTAAGTTTTCCTGGTTACTGATTTCTTCTTTTTAAACATTTTTCGCAGTTTTTCTGGTTACTGATTTCTTCTTTTTAAACATTTTTTCGCAGTTTGTCTGGTTACTGATTTCTTCTTTTTAAACATTTTTCGCCGTTTTTCTGGTTACTGATTTCTTCTTTTTAAACATTTTTCGCCGTTTTTCTGGTTACTGATTTCTTCTTTTTAAGCATTTTTCTAAGTTTTTCTGGTTACTCATTTCTTCTTTTTAAACATTTTTCTAAGTTTTTCTGGTTACTGATTTCTTCTTTTTAAACATTTTTCTAAGTTTTTCTGGTTACTCATTTCTTCTTTTTAAACATTTTTCTAAGTTTTTCTGGTTACTCACTTCTTCTTTTTAAACATTTTTCTAAGTTTTTCTGGTTACTGATTTCTTCTTTTTAAACATTTTTCGCCGTTTTTCTGGTTACTGATTTCTTCTTTTTAAACATTTTTCTAAGTTTTTCTGGTTACTCATTTCTTCTTTTTAAACATTTTTCTAAGTTTTTCTGGTTACTGATTTCTTCTTTTTAAACATTTTTCTAAGTTTTCCTGGTTACTGATTTCTTCTTTTTAAACATTTTTCGCAGTTTTTCTGGTTACTGATTTCTTCTTTTTAAACATTTTTCTAAGTTTTCCTGGTTACTGATTTCTTCTTTTTAAACATTTTTCGCAGTTTTTCTGGTTACTGATTTCTTCTTTTTAAACATTTTTCTAAGTTTTTCTGGTTACTGATTTCTTCTTTTTAAACATTTTTCTAAGTTTTTCTGGTTACTCACTTCTTCTTTTTAAACATTTTTCTAAGTTTTCCTGGTTACTGATTTCTTCTTTTTAAACATTTTTCGCAGTTTGTCTGGTTACTGATTTCTTCTTTTTAAACATTTTTCGCAGTTTTTCTGGTTACTGATTTCTTCTTTTTAAACATTTTTCTAAGTTTTTCTGGTTACTCACTTCTTCTTTTATAACATTTTTCTAAGTTTTCCTGGTTACTGATTTCTTCTTTTTAAACATTTTTCTAAGTTTTCCTGGTTACTGATTTCTTCTTTTTAAACATTTTTCTAAGTTTTCCTGGTTACTGATTTCTTCTTTTTAAACATTTTTCTAAGTTTTTCTGGTTACTCATTTCTTCTTTTTAAACATTTTTCGCAGTTTTTCTGGTTACTGATTTCTTCTTTTTAAACATTTTCCTAAGTTTTCCTGGTTACTGATTTCTTCTTTTTAAACATTTTTCTAAGTTTTCCTGGTTACTCATTTCTTCTTTTTGATCATTTTTCTAAGTTTTCCTGGTTACTGATTTCTTCGTTTTGAACATTTTTCTAAGTTTTCCTGGTTACTCACTTCTTCTTTTCAAACATTTTTCTTCGTTTTTCTGTTTACTCATTTAGCACTTTCAGGCACTTTCCCATCATTTCCTCGTTCCCGATTTCACCCTTTAAAACGCTTTCGGGCATTTCCCTAAGTTTTGCGGTTCACTCGTTTGGGACTCACTGACACCTTCTCTAGCTTCCCTGCTCACTTTTTTCGTACTGTTGAGAAAATTCGAACCCTTTCCTTAACTATGCCGGTTACTGACTTCACCGCTTCAGACCCTTGTCCCCGTAATGAAAGATACCATTTCCCACCGTGGGAAATGCACGAAAATCGGACTGAACACGGGGGAGGCTCCCCCCTCGAAGGCGAGACCGTCGGCAGAACCGCCGGGTCAAACCCGGCCGAGCTACCCGGCTTACAAGTCTCAAAGTCGGTATGAGCAGTCACGTCCACCCCCATTCCCTTTTGGACCACTTCCCACGGTTCCAAATGCATGAAAATCGGCCTGTACACGGGGGAGGCACCCGCCTCGAAGACGAGACCGTCGGCAGAACCGCCGGGTCAAACCCGGCTGAGCTACCCGGCTCGGAAGCGCCAAAGTCGGGTTGAGCAGTCACATTCACTCCCATCGACGTTTGGACCACTTCCCACGGTTCGAAATGCACGGAAATCGGCCTGTACACGGGGGAGGCACCCGCCTCGAAGAGGAGACTGTCGGCAGAACCGCCGGGTCAAACCCGGCTGTGCTAACCGGCTCGGAAGCGCCAAAGTCGGGTTGAGCAGTCACATTCACTCCCATCCCCTTTTGGGCAACTTCCCACGGTTGGAAATGCATGGAAATCGGACTGAACACGGGGGAGGCTCCCCCCTCGAAGGCGAGACCGTCGGCAGAACCGCAGGATCAAACCCGGCTGAGCTACCCGGCTTACAAGTCTCAAAGTCGGTATGAGCAGACACGTCCACCCCCATTCCCTTTTGGACCACTTCCCACGGTTCGAAATGCATGAAAATCGGCCTGTATACGGGGGAGGCACCCGCCTCGAAGACGAGACCGTCGGCAGACCCGCCGGGTCAAACCCGGCTGAGCTACCCGGCTCGGAAGCGCCAAAGTCGGGTTGAGCAGTCACATTCACTCCCATCCCCTTTTGGACCACTTCCCACGGTTCGAAATGCACGAAAATCGGCCTGTACACGGGGGAGGCACCCGCCTCGAAGACGAGACCGTCGGCAGAACCGCCGGAACAAACCCGGCTGAGCTACCCGGCTTACAAGTCTCAAAGTCGGTATGAGCAGACACGTCCACCCCCATTCCCTTTTGGACCACTTCCCACGGTTCGAAATGCATGAAAATCGGCCTGTATACGGGGGAGGCACCCGCCTCGAAGACGAGACCGTCGGCAGACCCGCCGGGTCAAACCCGGCTGAGCTACCCGGCTCGGAAGCGCCAAAGTCGGGTTGAGCAGTCACATTCACTCCCATCCCCTTTTGAACCTCTTCCCACCGTTGGAAATGCACGAAAATCGGCCTGTACACGGGGGAGGCTCCCCCCTCGAAGGCGAGACCGTCGGCAGAACCGCCGGGTCAAACCCGGCTGAGCTACCCGGCTTACAAGTCTCGAAGTCGGGTTGAGCAGTCACATTCACTCCCATCGACTTTTGGGCAACTTCCCACCGTTGCAAATGCATGAAAATCGGCCTGTACACGGGGGAGGCACCCGCCTCGAAGTCGAGACCGTCGGCAGAACCGCCGGGTCCAACCCGGCTGAGCTACCCGGCTTACAAGTCTCAAAGCCGGGTTGGGCAGTCACGTTCACCCCCATTCCCTTTTGGATCACTTCCCACGGTTCGAAATGCACGAAAACCGGCCTGTACACGGGGGAGGGTCCGCCCTCGAAGGCGAGACCGTCGGCAGAACCGCCGGGTCAAACCTGGCTGAGCTACCCGGCTTACAAGTCTCAAAGTCGGGTTGAGCAGTCACGTTCACTCCCATCGACTTTTAGACCACTTCCCACGGTTCGAAATGCACGAAAATCGGCCTGTACACGGGGGAGGCACCCGCCTCGAAGACGAGACCGTCGGCAGAACCGCCGGGTCAAACCCGGCCGAGCTACCCGGGTTAGAAGCCTCAGAGTCGGGTTGAGCAGTCACGTTCACTCCCATCGACTTTTAGACCACTTCCCACGGTTGGAAATGCACGAAAATCGGCCTGTACACGGGGGTGGCATCCGCCTCGAAGACGAGACCGTCGGCAGAACCGCCGGGTCAAACCCGGCTGAGCTACCCGGCTTACAAGTCTCAAAGTCGGGTTGAGCAGTCACATTCACTCCCATCGACTTTTGGGCAACTTCCCACGGTTCGAAATGCACAAGATTCGGCCTGAACACGGGGGACGCTCCCCCCTCGAAGGCGAGACCGTCGGCAGACCCGCCGGGTCAAACCCGGCTGAGCTACCCGGCTCGGAAGCGCCAAAGTCGGTATGAGCAGTCACGTTCACTCCCATCCCCTTTTGGACCGCTTCCCACGGTACGAAATGCATGAAAATCGGCCTGTACACGGGGGAGGCACCCGCCTCGAAGACGAGACCGTCGGCAGAACCGCCGGGTCAAACCCGGCTGAGCTACCCGGCTTACAAGTCTCAAAGTCGGGTTGAGCAGTCACATTCACTCCCATCGACTTTTGGGCAACTTCCCACGGTTCGAAATGCACAAAATTCGGCCTGAACACGGGGGACGCTCCCCCCTCGAAGGCGAGACCGTCGGCAGAACCGCCGGGTCAAACCCGGCTGAGCTACCCGGCTTAAAAGTCTCAAAGTCGGTATGAGCAGTCACATTCACCCCCATTCCCTTTTGGACCACTTCCCACGGTTGGAAATGCATGAAAATCGGCCTGGACACGGGGGAGGCTCCCCCCTCGATGACGAGACCGTCGGCAGAACCGCCGGAACAAACCCGGCTGAGCTACCCGGCTTACAAGTCTCAAAGTCGGTATGAGCAGACACGTCCACCCCCATTCCCTTTTGGACCACTTCCCACCGTTGGAAATGCACGAAAATCGGCCTGTACACGGGGGAGGCACCGGCCTCGAAGACGAGACCGTCGGCAGAACCGCCGGATCAAACCCGGCCGAGCTACCCGGGTTAGAAGCCTCAGAGTCGGGTTGAGCAGTCACATTCACTCCCATCCCCTTTTGAACCTCTTCCCACCGTTGGAAATGCACGAAAATCGGCCTGTACACGGGGGAGGCTCCCCCCTCGAAGGCGAGACCGTCGGCAGAACCGCCGGGTCAAACCCGGCTGAGCTACCCGGCTTAAAAGTCTCAAAGTCGGGTTGAGCAGTCACATTCACTCCCATCGACTTTTGGGCAACTTCCCACCGTTGCAAATGCATGAAAATCGGCCTGTACACGGGGGAGGCTCCGCCCTCGAAGGCGAGACCGACGGCAGAACCGCCGGGTCAAACCCGGCCGGGCTACCCGGGTTAGAAGCCTCAGAGTCGGGTTGAGCAGTCGCATTCACCCCCATCCCCTTTTGAACCTCTTCCCACCGTTGGAAATGCACGAAAATCGGCCTGTACACGGGGGAGGCACCGGCCTCGAAGACGAGACCGTCGGCAGAACCGCCGGATCAAACCCGGCCGAGCTACCCGGGTTAGAAGCCTCAGAGTCGGGTTGAGCAGTCACATTCACTCCCATCCCCTTTTGAACCTCTTCCCACCGTTGGAAATGCACGGAAATCGGCCTGTACACGGGGGAGGCTCCCCCCTCGAAGGCGAGACCGTCGGCAGAACCGCCGGGTCAAACCCGGCTGAGCTACCCGGCTTACAAGTCTCAAAGTCGGTATGAGCAGACACGTCCACCCCCATTCCCTTTTGGACCACTTCCCACCGTTGGAAATGCACGAAAATCGGCCTGTACACGGGGGAGGCACCGGCCTCGAAGACGAGACCGTCGGCAGAACCGCCGGATCAAACCCGGCCGAGCTACCCGGGTTAGAAGCCTCAGAGTCGGGTTGAGCAGTCACATTCACTCCCATCCCCTTTTGAACCTCTTCCCACCGTTGGAAATGCACGAAAATCGGCCTGTACACGGGGGAGGCTCCCCCCTCGAAGGCGAGACCGTCGGCAGAACCGCCGGGTCAAACCCGGCTGAGCTACCCGGCTTAAAAGTCTCAAAGTCGGGTTGAGCAGTCACATTCACTCCCATCGACTTTTGGGCAACTTCCCACCGTTGCAAATGCATGAAAATCGGCCTGTACACGGGGGAGGCTCCGCCCTCGAAGGCGAGACCGACGGCAGAACCGCCGGGTCAAACCCGGCCGGGCTACCCGGCTCGGAAGCGCCAAAGTCGGGTTGAGCAGTCACATTCACCCCCATCCCCTTTTGGGCCACTTCCCACGGTTCGAAATGCATGAAAATCGGCCTGTACACGGGGGACGCTCCCCCCTCGAAGGCGAGGCAGTCGGCAGAACCGCCGGGTCAAACCCGGCTGAGCTACCCGGGTTAGATGCCTCAAAGTCGGGTTGAGCAGTCACATTCACCCCCATCCCCTTTCGGCCCCCTTCCCACGGTTGGAAATGCATGAAAATCGGCCTGTACACGGTGGGCGCTCCCCCCTCGAAGGTGAGACCTTCGGCAGAACCGCCGGGTCAAATCCTGCCGAGCTACCCGCGTTAGAGGTCTCAATGTCGGCTTCAGCAGTCACATTCAATCCCATTCCCGTTTGGACCTCTTCCCGCCGATGGAAATGCACAAAATTCGGCCTGAACACGCGGGGCGCTCCCCCCTCGAAGGCGAGACCGTCGCCAGAACCGCCGGGTCAAATCCGGCTGAGCTACCCGCGTTACAGGTCTCAAAGTCGGGTTGAGCAGTCACGTTCACCCCCATCCCCTTTCGGACCCCTTCCCACGGTTGGAAATGCATGAAAATCGGCCTGTACACGGTGGGCGCTCCCCCCTCGAAGGTGAGACCTTCGGCAGAACCGCCGGGTCAAATCCGGCCGAGCTACCCGCGTTAGAGGTCTCAATGTCGGCTTCAGCAGTCACATTCAATCCCATTCCCGTTTGGACCTCTTCCCGCCGATGGAAATGCACAAAATTCGGCCTGAACACGCGGGACGCTCCCCCCTCGAAGGTGAGACCTTCGGCAGAACCGCCGGGTCAAATCCGGCCGAGCTACCCGCGTTAGAGGTCTCAATGTCGGCTTCAGCAGTCACATTCAATCCCATTCCCGTTTGGACCTCTTCCCGCCGATGGAAATGCACAAAATTCGGCCTGAACACGCGGGACGCTCCCCCCTCGAAGGCGAGACCGTCGCCAGAACCGCCGGGTCAAATCCGGCCGAGCTACCCGCGTTAGAGGTCTCAATGTCG
>NW_027310238.1:25000-27500 GCF_047496795.1 Chiloscyllium punctatum | reverse complement strand
CTGCAGCTCCCAGCACTCTCAATCGATCAACCATCGAGTCGGGTCAGCGTGTCAAACCGGCGAGCTCCACGGTCAGGCCGGCGGCGCACCAGCACCGGACCTCCGCGGCTCCCTTCACTCTTTCCACTGCCAGCCAACCGAGAGACGGACCCAATGCGGACGTGCAGAGCTTAGGCAGACCCCCCACTGGAGGCTCAACACTTCGTGGCAGCTCCGTGTCCCAGAGACCAGGAGGGTTGGCACACACACACAGTGTGAACCACCGACAGCCATTCTGGGACCGGTGACAGCCGTGCTGGCCCCACTGCCACGACACAGACGGACGCCAGGCCGCGCTCCCCGGCGGGGGGATGGCGTCGAGCCTGACGAACGGAATGTGCAGGGTGGGGGGGAAAGGCCAAGCGCTCCGACGCCGGAGGGCTCCGGAGTCTGAACTTAGGGGGACAAAGAGGACGGGTCCTCTGCGACACCCCAGCCGCGCTCTCGCCAGCCAAGGCGAGTGCGATTGATTGCCAAACGACCCTCAGACAGGCGTGGCCCCGGGAAGAACCCGGGGCCGCAAAGTGCGTTCAAAGTGTCGATGATCAATGTGTCCTGCAATTCACATTAATTCTCGCAGCTAGCTGCGTTCGTCATCGACGCACGAGCCGAGTGATCCACCGTCAAGAGTTGTCTGAGTTTGTTTTAGGTCTCTCCCTCGCCAGAGGAAAGCGACCCGGACCGCACATACGCTCCCCACCTTGAGCTACAGCCACCTGCACGCCGGCGTGCGGGCGGAGCAGGGTGGCGTGAAGCGATGGGGAGCACCATCCTGGTGCGGCCCGCAGAAACATACGTCTATTGGGGGGAGGAGGACAGGGCGCCCAAGAGGCGATGCGTGCCCCAACGCACCGCAGCGACGGAGGCAGGATCACCGCCACCATGTCGCCCGCCTAGTATCACGAGGCGTGCAGCAGCTTTGCCCTAGGAAAAGCAGAGGCGGGAACGGGCACCGGCCATCGGTTCGGCAGCGTCACTGACGCGTGCACGTGGCGGCGTGTCGGCGAGCGGACTTCCTGCGAGGAGGCGGGGGCGGCACTCGCCCGAGCAGACGCCCGCCCGGCCCAGCCACCGCCGAGGTGGACTGGGAGTCGCGGCAACGGCTCGTCATACTCGTTCCCACACTCACAGCGCAGCTTGCCCGCAAGCCACCGACCACCGATCGACGCCAGGCGCCCCGACCGAGAGCGGGATCGCTCGTTCGCCCTGCTGGCAGTTCGCTGGGGATCACTACTGCACGGAGCTCGGAGACCGACGGGCGGCAACTCGAGAGTCTTTAAACCACCACCCCCATCCCGCAAGTGCAAAGAGGCTGTATACGCACAGACGGGTGAGGGGAATAGGTACCCCGTCGGGTTTGAAGGGAGCGTGACTAGATAGCAACGATGTAAACCCAGCCGATTTGGGAGCGAAAGACCGGCGCCTGCATCACCGGCTTCGTTTCCCGTGGCTGGAGAGTACACCGAAACCCTCCGTCTGTCGCGAGCTCCCGACGACGCGGTGCCGCCAAGCAGCAGGGCCGGACCTGGTGTGGCTCCCCTCGTCGATCACAGACCGGTCGGCACTACTGACGAGACGGTGGAACGGGCTTCGCCCCTTGTGACGAAGGGTGATGCGAACCCGCCCGCCCGCGTGCGTTCGGGGTGGACTCGGCAAACGGAGATTTGAAATCGGAAAGTGTCCTCCTGCCCCGCGCAGGTAGGCGCCCAACAGTTGTGGGGGGTTTGGCGGTGACCACGGCTGCAGGGCCTGCTACCCCGACGAGCTCTCCTGCTGGCCCCGAAACCACCCTCGCGAGACAAGTTGAAACGGAAACGGGCGTACCCCCAAGCCGACGATCCTTTCTTATTTGTTACTTTTTTTTTCACTTGCTCGAGTTGTGGGGATTTGGCGGTGACCACGGCTGCAGGGCCTGCTACCCCGACGAGCTCTCCTGCTGGCCCCGAAACCACCCTCGCGAGACAAGTTGAAACGGAAACGGGCGTACCCCCAAGCCGACAGAGATCCTTTCTTATTTGTTACTTTTTTTTTTCACTTGCTCGAGTTGTGGGGGTTTGGCGGTGACCACGGCTGCAGGGCCTGCTACCCCGACGAGCTCTCCTGCTGGCCCCGAAACCACCCTCGCGAGACAAGTTGAAACGGAAACGGGCGTACCCCCAAGCCGACGATCCTTTCTTATTTGTTACTTTTTTTTTCACTTGCTCGAGTTGTGGGGGTTTGGCGGTGACCACGGCTGCAGGGCCTGCTACCCCGACGAGCTCTCCTGCTGGCCCCGAAACCACCCTCGCGAGACAAGTTGAAACGGAAACGGGCGTACCCCCAAGCCGACGATCCTTTCTTATTTGTTACTTTTTTTTTTCACTTGCTCGAGTTGTGGGGGTTTGGCGGTGACCACGGCTGCAGGGCCTGCTACCCCGACGAGCTCTCCTGCTGGCCCCGAAACCACCCTCGCGAGACAAGT
>NW_027310238.1:7500-20000 GCF_047496795.1 Chiloscyllium punctatum | reverse complement strand
TCGTGCGGCGCGCGAGGTCTGCTCTCTTCACAAGAGGCTTTATTAGGGAGTGCTAAGGCAAGGTTCTGTGCCCTCCACCCTCATCGCAACACCCATGGGAGCCTCCGGTCGTCAATAGACCGCCGCACCGGCCTCTGACTGACTCTCAGAATGGACGGAAAGAGCCGGGTAAGCCTTTCAAAAGATTCGACCACGTGCCGAAAACTTTAGACTTCCGTGAGCTCTCCGGCTTGCACCGAGACCCGAAGTCGACGTGCGAAGCACCACGGGACCCCTTTCGCCTGCAGGTCCCGAGCCGCCTTTATTTGCTGTTACGAGCATCGTGTGCCCCATACCTGCGTGACGAGCACCGCAGGGCGGCAGAGCCATCGCACTTGGCCGGGTGGCAGAGGAGGACCAGACTATTCACAGATAGCGGCCCAACGACTCCCAGAGCCGGTCGTGCGGCGCGCGAGGTCTGCTCTCTTCACAAGAGGCTTTATTAGGGAGTGCTAAGGCAAGGTTCTGTGCCCTCCACCCTCATCGCAACACCCATGGGAGCCTCCGGTCGTCAATAGACCGCCGCACCGGCCTCTGACTGACTCTCAGAATGGACGGAAAGAGCCGGGTAAGCCTTTCAAAAGATTCGACCACGTGCCGAAAACTTTAGACTTCCGTGAGCTCTCCGGCTTGCACCGAGACCCGAAGTCGACGTGCGAAGCACCACGGGACCCCTTTCGCCTGCAGGTCCCGAGCCGCCTTTATTTGCTGTTACGAGCATCGTGTGCCCCATACCTGCGTGACGAGCACCGCAGGGCGGCAGAGCCATCGCACTTGGCCGGGTGGCAGAGGAGGACCCGACTATTCACAGATAGCGGCCCAACGACTCCCAGAGCCGGTCGTGCGGCGCGCGAGGTCTGCTCTCTTCACAAGAGGCTTTATTAGGGAGTGCTAAGGCAAGGTTCTGTGCCCTCCACCCTCATCGCAACACCCATGGGAGCCTCCGGTCGTCAATAGACCGCCGCACCGGCCTCTGACTGACTCTCAGAATGGACGGAAAGAGCCGGGTAAGCCTTTCAAAAGATTCGACCACGTGCCGAAAACTTTAGACTTCCGTGAGCTCTCCGGCTTGCACCGAGACCCGAAGTCGACGTGCTAAGCACCACGGGACCCCTTTCGCCTGCAGGTCCCGAGCCGCCTTTATTTGCTGTTACGAGCATCGTGTGCCCCATACCTGCGTGACGAGCACCGCAGGGCGGCAGAGCCATCGCACTTGGCCGGGTGGCAGAGGAGGACCAGACTATTCACAGATAGCGGCCCAACGACTCCCAGAGCCGGTCGTGCGGCGCGCGAGGTCTGCTCTCATCACAAGAGGCTTTAGGGAGTGCTCAGGCAAGGGTCAGCCCGCAGCCTTCCTGGCAACACCCAGGGGAACCAGGCCACTCGCGTCTCTCGCCTTCATTTTCGACACGAGCGCCTGCGGAGGGCCACCACCCCCTCCGATTGTCAAGAGACCTCCGCACCGGCCTCTGACTTACTCTCAGAATGGACGGAAAGAGCCGGGTAAGCCTTTGAAAAGATTCGACCACGTGCCGAAAACTTTAGACTTCCGTGAGCTCTCCGGCTTGCACCGAGACCCGAAGTCGACGTGCTTAGCACCACGGGACCCCTTTCGCCTGCAGGTCCCGAGCCGCCTTTTATTTTTGTTACGAGTATCGTGTTCCCCAAACCTGGGTGACGAGCACCGCAGGGCGGCAGAGCCATCGCGCTTGTCCGGGTGGCAGAGGAGGACCAGACTATTCACAAATAGCGGCCCAACGACTCCCAGAGCCGGTCGTGCGGCAGGCGAGGTCTGCTCTCATCACAAGAGGCTTTAGGGAGTGCTCAGGCAACGGTCAGCCCGCAGCCTTCTTGGCAACACCCAAGGGAACCAGGCCACTCGCGTCTCTCGCCTTCATTTTGGACACGAGCGCCTGTGGAGGGACGGCCGGAGTCAACGTGGGGTTTGCCCGCCCTCCAATAGTGTCAAAAGACCGCCGCACAAGTCTCTGACTGACTCTTAGAACAGACAGAAAGAGTTTGTCAAATCTGTCAAAAAATTGACAAAGTGTCAAAAATTCGACTTCCAAGAGCTCTCCGGCATGCACTCATACCTGTCATTAAAGTGCTATGCCCGTGGAACCGTTTTTCGGATGCCTTTCAGAACGGTCCCGCGCCGCCATTTTGTTCTAAAAATCGTGTTCCCATATATCTCCGGGTACCCCGCCAACCTCACTGCGGAAAAACTACAAGTGGCACTGAATGGGTCTGAATTCCAAATTTGACTGCATCGGTCTGGAACTCGGTCCGGTCAAAACCGTTTGGATTTTTCTCGGTCCGGACTTCCGCGACAGACAAAGTTAAAGTTTTCGGGCTGCAGGCACAAAACGACAGCTGGCCATTTGCCGGGCTCAATTCACCCAATTCCTCCGGCACTTCGGAGCACATGTTCGGTGTAAGTTTGCGAATCTTTCCCGATGCTGCAGCATTTTCCTCCGCTGACACTTAGAATATTTTTCACACTTTGCTGAAAATTTTTCTAAGTGTTTTTTTCCAAGTTTTCCTGGTTACTGATTTCTTCTTTTTAAACATTTTTCTAAGTTTTTCTGGTTACTGATTTCTTCTTTTTAAACATTTTTCGCAGTTTGTCTGGTTACTGATTTCTTCTTTTTAAACATTTTTCGCCGTTTTTCTGGTTACTGATTTCTTCTTTTTAAACATTTTTCGCCGTTTTTCTGGTTACTGATTTCTTCTTTTTAAACATTTTTCTAAGTTTTTCTGGTTACTCATTTCTTCTTTTTAAACATTTTTCTAAGTTTTTCTGGTTACTGATTTCTTCTTTTTAAACGTTTTTCTGGTTACTCATTTCTTCTTTTTAAACATTTTTCTAAGTTTTTCTGGTTACTCACTTCTTCTTTTTAAACATTTTTCGCCGTTTTTCTGGTTACTGATTTCTTCTTTTTAAACATTTTTCTAAGTTTTTCTGGTTACTCATTTCTTCTTTTTAAACATTTTTCTAAGTTTTTCTGGTTACTGATTTCTTCTTTTTAAACATTTTTCGCAGTTTGTCTGGTTACTGATTTCTTCTTTTTAAACATTTTTCTAAGTTTTTCTGGTTACTGATTTCTTCTTTTTAAACATTTTTCTAAGTTTTCCTGGTTACTCATTTCTTCTTTTTAAACATTTTTCTAAGTTTTCCTGGTTACTCATTTCTTCTTTTTAAACATTTTTCTAAGTTTTCCTGGTTACTGATTTCTTCTTTTTAAACATTTTTCGCAGTTTTTCTGGTTACTGATTTCTTCTTTTTAAACATTTTTTCGCAGTTTGTCTGGTTACTGATTTCTTCTTTTTAAACATTTTTCGCCGTTTTTCTGGTTACTGATTTCTTCTTTTTAAACATTTTTCGCCGTTTTTCTGGTTACTGATTTCTTCTTTTTAAGCATTTTTCTAAGTTTTTCTGGTTACTCATTTCTTCTTTTTAAACATTTTTCTAAGTTTTTCTGGTTACTGATTTCTTCTTTTTAAACATTTTTCTAAGTTTTTCTGGTTACTCATTTCTTCTTTTTAAACATTTTTCTAAGTTTTTCTGGTTACTCACTTCTTCTTTTTAAACATTTTTCTAAGTTTTTCTGGTTACTGATTTCTTCTTTTTAAACATTTTTCGCCGTTTTTCTGGTTACTGATTTCTTCTTTTTAAACATTTTTCTAAGTTTTTCTGGTTACTCATTTCTTCTTTTTAAACATTTTTCTAAGTTTTTCTGGTTACTGATTTCTTCTTTTTAAACATTTTTCTAAGTTTTCCTGGTTACTGATTTCTTCTTTTTAAACATTTTTCGCAGTTTTTCTGGTTACTGATTTCTTCTTTTTAAACATTTTTCTAAGTTTTCCTGGTTACTGATTTCTTCTTTTTAAACATTTTTCGCAGTTTTTCTGGTTACTGATTTCTTCTTTTTAAACATTTTTCTAAGTTTTTCTGGTTACTGATTTCTTCTTTTTAAACATTTTTCTAAGTTTTTCTGGTTACTCACTTCTTCTTTTTAAACATTTTTCTAAGTTTTCCTGGTTACTGATTTCTTCTTTTTAAACATTTTTCGCAGTTTGTCTGGTTACTGATTTCTTCTTTTTAAACATTTTTCGCAGTTTTTCTGGTTACTGATTTCTTCTTTTTAAACATTTTTCTAAGTTTTTCTGGTTACTCACTTCTTCTTTTATAACATTTTTCTAAGTTTTCCTGGTTACTGATTTCTTCTTTTTAAACATTTTTCTAAGTTTTCCTGGTTACTGATTTCTTCTTTTTAAACATTTTTCTAAGTTTTCCTGGTTACTGATTTCTTCTTTTTAAACATTTTTCTAAGTTTTTCTGGTTACTCATTTCTTCTTTTTAAACATTTTTCGCAGTTTTTCTGGTTACTGATTTCTTCTTTTTAAACATTTTCCTAAGTTTTCCTGGTTACTGATTTCTTCTTTTTAAACATTTTTCTAAGTTTTCCTGGTTACTCATTTCTTCTTTTTGATCATTTTTCTAAGTTTTCCTGGTTACTGATTTCTTCGTTTTGAACATTTTTCTAAGTTTTCCTGGTTACTCACTTCTTCTTTTCAAACATTTTTCTTCGTTTTTCTGTTTACTCATTTAGCACTTTCAGGCACTTTCCCATCATTTCCTCGTTCCCGATTTCACCCTTTAAAACGCTTTCGGGCATTTCCCTAAGTTTTGCGGTTCACTCGTTTGGGACTCACTGACACCTTCTCTAGCTTCCCTGCTCACTTTTTTCGTACTGTTGAGAAAATTCGAACCCTTTCCTTAACTATGCCGGTTACTGACTTCACCGCTTCAGACCCTTGTCCCCGTAATGAAAGATACCATTTCCCACCGTGGGAAATGCACGAAAATCGGACTGAACACGGGGGAGGCTCCCCCCTCGAAGGCGAGACCGTCGGCAGAACCGCCGGGTCAAACCCGGCCGAGCTACCCGGCTTACAAGTCTCAAAGTCGGTATGAGCAGTCACGTCCACCCCCATTCCCTTTTGGACCACTTCCCACGGTTCCAAATGCATGAAAATCGGCCTGTACACGGGGGAGGCACCCGCCTCGAAGACGAGACCGTCGGCAGAACCGCCGGGTCAAACCCGGCTGAGCTACCCGGCTCGGAAGCGCCAAAGTCGGGTTGAGCAGTCACATTCACTCCCATCGACGTTTGGACCACTTCCCACGGTTCGAAATGCACGGAAATCGGCCTGTACACGGGGGAGGCACCCGCCTCGAAGAGGAGACTGTCGGCAGAACCGCCGGGTCAAACCCGGCTGTGCTAACCGGCTCGGAAGCGCCAAAGTCGGGTTGAGCAGTCACATTCACTCCCATCCCCTTTTGGGCAACTTCCCACGGTTGGAAATGCATGGAAATCGGACTGAACACGGGGGAGGCTCCCCCCTCGAAGGCGAGACCGTCGGCAGAACCGCAGGATCAAACCCGGCTGAGCTACCCGGCTTACAAGTCTCAAAGTCGGTATGAGCAGACACGTCCACCCCCATTCCCTTTTGGACCACTTCCCACGGTTCGAAATGCATGAAAATCGGCCTGTATACGGGGGAGGCACCCGCCTCGAAGACGAGACCGTCGGCAGACCCGCCGGGTCAAACCCGGCTGAGCTACCCGGCTCGGAAGCGCCAAAGTCGGGTTGAGCAGTCACATTCACTCCCATCCCCTTTTGGACCACTTCCCACGGTTCGAAATGCACGAAAATCGGCCTGTACACGGGGGAGGCACCCGCCTCGAAGACGAGACCGTCGGCAGAACCGCCGGAACAAACCCGGCTGAGCTACCCGGCTTACAAGTCTCAAAGTCGGTATGAGCAGACACGTCCACCCCCATTCCCTTTTGGACCACTTCCCACGGTTCGAAATGCATGAAAATCGGCCTGTATACGGGGGAGGCACCCGCCTCGAAGACGAGACCGTCGGCAGACCCGCCGGGTCAAACCCGGCTGAGCTACCCGGCTCGGAAGCGCCAAAGTCGGGTTGAGCAGTCACATTCACTCCCATCCCCTTTTGAACCTCTTCCCACCGTTGGAAATGCACGAAAATCGGCCTGTACACGGGGGAGGCTCCCCCCTCGAAGGCGAGACCGTCGGCAGAACCGCCGGGTCAAACCCGGCTGAGCTACCCGGCTTACAAGTCTCGAAGTCGGGTTGAGCAGTCACATTCACTCCCATCGACTTTTGGGCAACTTCCCACCGTTGCAAATGCATGAAAATCGGCCTGTACACGGGGGAGGCACCCGCCTCGAAGTCGAGACCGTCGGCAGAACCGCCGGGTCCAACCCGGCTGAGCTACCCGGCTTACAAGTCTCAAAGCCGGGTTGGGCAGTCACGTTCACCCCCATTCCCTTTTGGATCACTTCCCACGGTTCGAAATGCACGAAAACCGGCCTGTACACGGGGGAGGGTCCGCCCTCGAAGGCGAGACCGTCGGCAGAACCGCCGGGTCAAACCTGGCTGAGCTACCCGGCTTACAAGTCTCAAAGTCGGGTTGAGCAGTCACGTTCACTCCCATCGACTTTTAGACCACTTCCCACGGTTCGAAATGCACGAAAATCGGCCTGTACACGGGGGAGGCACCCGCCTCGAAGACGAGACCGTCGGCAGAACCGCCGGGTCAAACCCGGCCGAGCTACCCGGGTTAGAAGCCTCAGAGTCGGGTTGAGCAGTCACGTTCACTCCCATCGACTTTTAGACCACTTCCCACGGTTGGAAATGCACGAAAATCGGCCTGTACACGGGGGTGGCATCCGCCTCGAAGACGAGACCGTCGGCAGAACCGCCGGGTCAAACCCGGCTGAGCTACCCGGCTTACAAGTCTCAAAGTCGGGTTGAGCAGTCACATTCACTCCCATCGACTTTTGGGCAACTTCCCACGGTTCGAAATGCACAAGATTCGGCCTGAACACGGGGGACGCTCCCCCCTCGAAGGCGAGACCGTCGGCAGACCCGCCGGGTCAAACCCGGCTGAGCTACCCGGCTCGGAAGCGCCAAAGTCGGTATGAGCAGTCACGTTCACTCCCATCCCCTTTTGGACCGCTTCCCACGGTACGAAATGCATGAAAATCGGCCTGTACACGGGGGAGGCACCCGCCTCGAAGACGAGACCGTCGGCAGAACCGCCGGGTCAAACCCGGCTGAGCTACCCGGCTTACAAGTCTCAAAGTCGGGTTGAGCAGTCACATTCACTCCCATCGACTTTTGGGCAACTTCCCACGGTTCGAAATGCACAAAATTCGGCCTGAACACGGGGGACGCTCCCCCCTCGAAGGCGAGACCGTCGGCAGAACCGCCGGGTCAAACCCGGCTGAGCTACCCGGCTTAAAAGTCTCAAAGTCGGTATGAGCAGTCACATTCACCCCCATTCCCTTTTGGACCACTTCCCACGGTTGGAAATGCATGAAAATCGGCCTGGACACGGGGGAGGCTCCCCCCTCGATGACGAGACCGTCGGCAGAACCGCCGGAACAAACCCGGCTGAGCTACCCGGCTTACAAGTCTCAAAGTCGGTATGAGCAGACACGTCCACCCCCATTCCCTTTTGGACCACTTCCCACCGTTGGAAATGCACGAAAATCGGCCTGTACACGGGGGAGGCACCGGCCTCGAAGACGAGACCGTCGGCAGAACCGCCGGATCAAACCCGGCCGAGCTACCCGGGTTAGAAGCCTCAGAGTCGGGTTGAGCAGTCACATTCACTCCCATCCCCTTTTGAACCTCTTCCCACCGTTGGAAATGCACGAAAATCGGCCTGTACACGGGGGAGGCTCCCCCCTCGAAGGCGAGACCGTCGGCAGAACCGCCGGGTCAAACCCGGCTGAGCTACCCGGCTTAAAAGTCTCAAAGTCGGGTTGAGCAGTCACATTCACTCCCATCGACTTTTGGGCAACTTCCCACCGTTGCAAATGCATGAAAATCGGCCTGTACACGGGGGAGGCTCCGCCCTCGAAGGCGAGACCGACGGCAGAACCGCCGGGTCAAACCCGGCCGGGCTACCCGGGTTAGAAGCCTCAGAGTCGGGTTGAGCAGTCGCATTCACCCCCATCCCCTTTTGAACCTCTTCCCACCGTTGGAAATGCACGAAAATCGGCCTGTACACGGGGGAGGCACCGGCCTCGAAGACGAGACCGTCGGCAGAACCGCCGGATCAAACCCGGCCGAGCTACCCGGGTTAGAAGCCTCAGAGTCGGGTTGAGCAGTCACATTCACTCCCATCCCCTTTTGAACCTCTTCCCACCGTTGGAAATGCACGGAAATCGGCCTGTACACGGGGGAGGCTCCCCCCTCGAAGGCGAGACCGTCGGCAGAACCGCCGGGTCAAACCCGGCTGAGCTACCCGGCTTACAAGTCTCAAAGTCGGTATGAGCAGACACGTCCACCCCCATTCCCTTTTGGACCACTTCCCACCGTTGGAAATGCACGAAAATCGGCCTGTACACGGGGGAGGCACCGGCCTCGAAGACGAGACCGTCGGCAGAACCGCCGGATCAAACCCGGCCGAGCTACCCGGGTTAGAAGCCTCAGAGTCGGGTTGAGCAGTCACATTCACTCCCATCCCCTTTTGAACCTCTTCCCACCGTTGGAAATGCACGAAAATCGGCCTGTACACGGGGGAGGCTCCCCCCTCGAAGGCGAGACCGTCGGCAGAACCGCCGGGTCAAACCCGGCTGAGCTACCCGGCTTAAAAGTCTCAAAGTCGGGTTGAGCAGTCACATTCACTCCCATCGACTTTTGGGCAACTTCCCACCGTTGCAAATGCATGAAAATCGGCCTGTACACGGGGGAGGCTCCGCCCTCGAAGGCGAGACCGACGGCAGAACCGCCGGGTCAAACCCGGCCGGGCTACCCGGCTCGGAAGCGCCAAAGTCGGGTTGAGCAGTCACATTCACCCCCATCCCCTTTTGGGCCACTTCCCACGGTTCGAAATGCATGAAAATCGGCCTGTACACGGGGGACGCTCCCCCCTCGAAGGCGAGGCAGTCGGCAGAACCGCCGGGTCAAACCCGGCTGAGCTACCCGGGTTAGATGCCTCAAAGTCGGGTTGAGCAGTCACATTCACCCCCATCCCCTTTCGGCCCCCTTCCCACGGTTGGAAATGCATGAAAATCGGCCTGTACACGGTGGGCGCTCCCCCCTCGAAGGTGAGACCTTCGGCAGAACCGCCGGGTCAAATCCTGCCGAGCTACCCGCGTTAGAGGTCTCAATGTCGGCTTCAGCAGTCACATTCAATCCCATTCCCGTTTGGACCTCTTCCCGCCGATGGAAATGCACAAAATTCGGCCTGAACACGCGGGGCGCTCCCCCCTCGAAGGCGAGACCGTCGCCAGAACCGCCGGGTCAAATCCGGCTGAGCTACCCGCGTTACAGGTCTCAAAGTCGGGTTGAGCAGTCACGTTCACCCCCATCCCCTTTCGGACCCCTTCCCACGGTTGGAAATGCATGAAAATCGGCCTGTACACGGTGGGCGCTCCCCCCTCGAAGGTGAGACCTTCGGCAGAACCGCCGGGTCAAATCCGGCCGAGCTACCCGCGTTAGAGGTCTCAATGTCGGCTTCAGCAGTCACATTCAATCCCATTCCCGTTTGGACCTCTTCCCGCCGATGGAAATGCACAAAATTCGGCCTGAACACGCGGGACGCTCCCCCCTCGAAGGTGAGACCTTCGGCAGAACCGCCGGGTCAAATCCGGCCGAGCTACCCGCGTTAGAGGTCTCAATGTCGGCTTCAGCAGTCACATTCAATCCCATTCCCGTTTGGACCTCTTCCCGCCGATGGAAATGCACAAAATTCGGCCTGAACACGCGGGACGCTCCCCCCTCGAAGGCGAGACCGTCGCCAGAACCGCCGGGTCAAATCCGGCTGAGCTACCCGCGTTACAGGTCTCAAAGTCGGGTTGAGCAGTCACGTTCACCCCCATCCCCTTTCGGACCCCTTCCCACGGTTGGAAATGCATGAAAATCGGCCTGTACACGGTGGGCGCTCCCCCCTCGAAGGTGAGACCTTCGGCAGAACCGCCGGGTCAAATCCGGCCGAGCTACCCGCGTTAGAGGTCTCAATGTCGGCTTCAGCAGTCACATTCAATCCCATTCCCGTTTGGACCTCTTCCCGCCGATGGAAATGCACAAAATTCGGCCTGAACACGCGGGACGCTCCCCCCTCGAAGGTGAGACCTTCGGCAGAACCGCCGGGTCAAATCCGGCCGAGCTACCCGCGTTAGAGGTCTCAATGTCGGCTTCAGCAGTCACATTCAATCCCATTCCCGTTTGGACCTCTTCCCGCCGATGGAAATGCACAAAATTCGGCCTGAACACGCGGGACGCTCCCCCCTCGAAGGCGAGACCGTCGCCAGAACCGCCGGGTCAAATCCGGCTGAGCTACCCGCGTTAGAGGTCTCAAAGTCGGGTTGAGCAGTCACGTTCACCCCCATCCCCTTTCGGACCCCTTCCCACGGTTGGAAATGCATGAAAATCGGCCTGTACACGGTGGGCGCTCCCCCCTCGAAGGTGAGACCTTCGGCAGAACCGCCGGGTCAAATCCGGCCGAGCTACCCGCGTTAGAGGTCTCAATGTCGGCTTCAGCAGTCACATTCAATCCCATTCCCGTTTGGACCTCTTCCCGCCGATGGAAATGCACAAAACTCGGCCTGAACACGCGGGACGCTCCCCCCTCGAAGGTGAGACCTTCGGCAGAACCGCCGGGTCAAATCCGGCCGAGCTACCCGCGTTAGAGGTCTCAATGTCGGCTTCAGCAGTCACATTCAATCCCATTCCCGTTTGGACCTCTTCCCGCCGATGGAAATGCACAAAATTCGGCCTGAACACGCGGGACGCTCCCCCCTCGAAGGCGAGACCGTCGCCAGAACCGCCGGGTCAAATCCGGCCGAGCTACCCGCGTTAGAGGTCTCAATGTCGGCTTCAGCAGTCACATTCAATCCCATTCCCTTTTGGAACACTTCCCGCCGTTAACAATGCACGATATTCGGCCTGAACACGCGGGACGCTCCCCCCTCGAAGGTGAGACCTTCGGCAGAACCGCCGGGTCAAATCCTGCCGAGCTACCCGCGTTAGAGGTCTCAATGTCGGCTTCAGCAGTCACATTCAATCCCATTCCCGTTTGGACCTCTTCCCGCCGATGGAAATGCACAAAATTCGGCCTGAACACGCGGGACGCTCCCCCCTCGAAGGCGAGACCGTCGCCAGAACCGCCGGGTCAAATCCGGCCGAGCTACCCGCGTTAGAGGTCTCAATGTCGGCTTCAGCAGTCACATTCAATCCCATTCCCGTTTGGAACACTTCCCGCCGTTAACAATGCACGATATTCGGCCTGAACACGCGGGACGCTCCCCCCTCGAAGGTGAGACCTTCGGCAGAACCGCCGGGTCAAATCCTGCCGAGCTACCCGCGTTAGAGGTCTCAATGTCGGCTTCAGCAGTCACATTCAATCCCATTCCCGTTTGGACCTCTTCCCGCCGATGGAAATGCACAAAATTCGGCCTGAACACGCGGGGCGCTCCCCCCTCGAAGGCGAGACCGTCGCCAGAACCGCCGGGTCAAATCCGGCTGAGCTACCCGCGTTACAGGTCTCAAAGTCGGCTTCAGCAGTCACATTCAATCCCATTCCCTTTTGGAACACTTCCCGCCGTTAACAATGCACGATATTCGGACTGAACACGGGGGCCGGTCCGCCCTCGAAGTCAACACCGTCCGCAGAACCGCCGGGGCAAATCCGGCTGAGCTACCCCGCCCCCGAACACTCAAAGTCCCTCTGAAGCCTTGCATTCGCCTCCTTGGAAAATTGACGTCAAACATTACCAAAATCGGGGGCACGAGCACTAAAGCTAAGTCTCACCCTTTCCCTATCCCTAACCAGGAACCGAACGCCCACCCTCAGCCTCACACCAACGCCGGTGCCACTCCAGACAGACACACCCTTCAAAACCACACCCATCCGGCCATGCAACTCAAAAAGGGTCCAAATTCAGAAACACCCCCTTCAAAAGGCACTCCATCCTCGGCCACACCACCGGGACATGCTCCCCTCGGCGATAATTAAGCCCCCACCACTATTTGAAGCCAACCGCAGCCGCAACTCGAACGGAGAAATCAGTAACCAATTCAAAAATGCGCTTGGTTACTGATTTCTACTGAGCCGAAAAAATTCTAAGTGTCGGTGGTTACTGATTTATACCAACCCGAAAAAATTCTAAGTGTCAGTGGTTACTGATTTATACCAACCCGAAAATATTCTAAGTGTCAGTGGTTACTGATTTATACCAACCCGAAAAAATTCTAAGTGTCAGTGGTTACTGATTTATACCAAGTCGAAAAAATTCTAAGTGTCAGTGGTTACTGATTTATACCAACCCGAAAATATTCTAAGTGTCAGTGGTTACTGATTTATACCAACTCGAAAAAATTCTAAGTGTCAGTGGTTACTGATTTATACCGACC